>NC_092509.1:4604610-4754610 GCF_047511675.1 Marmota flaviventris
AACAAAATGAAATTAAACCCCTATCTCTCACCATGCACAAAACTCAACACAAAATGGATCAAGGACTTAGGAATACAACCAGAGGCCCTGCGTCTAATATAAGAAAATATAGGCCCTAATCTCCATCATGTGGTATTAGGCCTCAACTGCCTTTATAATAAGACCTCCTATAGAACAAGAATTAAAATCAGGAATCCATAAATGGGATGGACTCAAACTAAAAAGTTTCTTCTCAGCAAAAGAAACAATCTGTGAGGTTAATGAAGAGCCTACATCTTAGGAGCAAATCTTTACCCCTCACACATTAGATAGAGCACTAATCTCTAGGATATATAAAGAACTCAAAAAGCTAAGCACACACACACACACACACAAAAGACACAATCAATAAATGAGCCAAGGATCTGAATAGTCACTTCTCAGAAGATCATATACAATCAATCAACAAATATATGAAAAAATTTTTCATCATCACTAGCATTTAGAGAAATGCAAATCAAAATCACTCTAAGATTTCATCTCACTCTCTTAGGCTTTTTAATAAGTAAAAGGTGTGTGGTAGAAGCTAAAAGTATAAAGGGGTCTTTGAAATGAAGTTTGAGGGCTTAAATTTCTCATGTTTTATTGTTTGCTTGGTACTGGGGATTGAACCCAAGGTCACTTAATCACTAAGCCACATTCCCACCCTTCTTTATTATTATTATTTTTTTTTGAGACAGGGTTTCACTAAATTGTCTAAATTGACCTTGAACTCAAAATTGTTCTGCCTCAGGCTCCCAAGACTCTGGAATTACAGACAGGAAAAGATTTTATCCAAAACAAATATTATCCCAATAGGGAGAATTCCCCAATCTTCAAACTCTTCAATCTTCTCAAATTCAACCAGAATGAGTTTTTTTTTTAATAAGCTAAAACAAGGGGAAGCAGAGATAAAGCAGAGATGTCCCCAGAGAAATTGGAGAAGCAAGAGAAGATAATCTGTGGGATGAGACAAGAAAGGATCTCACTCTATCAAGAGGATTCCCAGAAGAAGTTGACAAGAGGGATATATTATACTTTTTAAGTACTTACTCAAGCTTGAGGGAAAGCAGAATCTAGGGACCTATTGGTAAGAGTGTAGGCTAGTGGAAATTTATTTAAGCGCTGAGGGTAAAAAGTGTTAACTATGAACATTGGTTATCTCCCATGTTCCTTCTTTCTTTTTTATAAGCACTGTAGTTCATTCAAAAAATGTCATGCCACCTATAATTTCTATTGTTTGTATGATTACCATGATTGTCAAAGTGACTGAGATCTACAGCAAGTTGATCTCCCTTAACTTGCAATACAGTGGTCCACCAGGACCCTATATCAAGGGTGGTGAATGGGTGGATCGTCAATCTCCTATTTCTCACAAGTAAGGAGGTCATTTTGTGTCATCAAAAACATGACCATCCAATTTCATACCCCGCCCCCTTCTAGAGTGTGTCCTGGAGTCATTCCTAGTGTGAATGGCTTTATTAGACAAACCACAAGAAACAACACACAATTATATTTATATATTTTTAAAAAATTAATGTCTATTTATAGATGTGGGAAATTTTCATGGTAAAATACAGTAATGTGTTTTATGGCATAGAGTCTTGCAACATTTAAAAATTAGTACCATCCCTAGACATGGGGGGACAAGGAGAGGAATCACATGAAATTATGAAAATATAGGCCATCGACTGAAAGTATAATGGAGATAATCAGAGGGGGAAAATTATTTTTCCCCAGCAGCTTTTGAAATTTCTTTTTGTACATCCATCTGCATGATTCTTAAAAGAAGACAGTTTTCAGTGCAAGACACAGTAAGAGAACATAGTTATAGATATCAGCCTCCCAGAATACAAAGCAGGGCAGGGCAAGAAACTCATCTGGGTAGTTGTTAATAGAGAGTAACGTACATAATGGGCAAATATCTTAATATTCACCTTGTCATTTTCTACATGATGAGTTACTATGAAAATGTTTTCAAATACAATGAAAGGGAAATAATTGTAGGATGAACACAAACATACACAATATCTAGACTCCACAGTTAATATTTTGATACTTTTGCTTAGTCAGGTATTGACTCATCCATTCATCTTAATTTTGCATTTCAAATGTGATCACACATATCAGTATATGTCAACACTAAACTGCATGTTTAGCTGTTCAACAATAAACAACAATTTATTAGAAATAATACTAACACAGGAGGCCTATGATGTTACCATAGTATGACCCTCTGCAGGAAAATGGGGATGGAGACAGAAGACAAGAAACAAGAGCATATAGCTCCTCAGTAAATCAGGCTTTCTAGAAATGGTTTGGTTCCATTTATAATAAGACATAATGATCTGTGAAAGAATATGAAACATAATTATCTAAAACAAATTCACAAATGCTATTGCATGGTAGATCAAAATACTTTTTATTGTTCTTTCTTAATTTCTTTCTTTAAATTAGTATCCATTTAGGGGATGTGCTGGGAATTGAAGCAAGAGCTTTGGGAATGCTAAGCAGGTAGTCTACCACTGAGCTACACACCTATCTCTAAATTAGTAATTATCCTAATGAGGGTAAAGAGCAGGGTTGATTCTAGTCTTGTGAACCTCATTTAATGTTGTGTATTCACAAAAACACAATTTGTATAACATTATCAATATATTTTTATTATAATTAGAGATCACAAATCTAAATTGTTTCCCTTCACTCCCAAAACATATACTGCATACTATTTTTTTTCAGTGAATGAATGTTAAATAATTATTTTATAAAGATCATCTTTTTATCTTTATTCCATATGCACTAGATAGCATTGAATAAAAATGCAGAAATATTTATTTCAGAGGTGAGGCCCTTGAGAAGGATTGGATCATGAGAACTCTGATTTTACCCATGAATTAATCCACTGATGGATTAATAATTTGATGATATTAGTGGGAGGTGATGAAATCTTTAGGTGGTGGGACCTAGTTGGAGGAAATTTGTCACTGAGGGTGTTCCCCGAAAAAACATTTCTTGTCCCGAGCCCCACCAGCCCAAACCAATGAATCCAACTGACCATAGACTGAAACCTCTGGAAAACTGAGCCAAAATAAATCTTTTTTTTTTAAGTTATATTTCTTTTATTTATCAGTTTGAAAATCTGAATAACATAAATGAAGCTGAAATCATTGGTTTCTCTGCTTTGTAGATGGATATCTTTTATTTGTGTCCTCACTTAGTCTTCCCTCTGTGACCATCAATGTCTGAATTTCTTCTTCTTATGAGGACACATCATATTGCATTAGGCCCACATTAATGGTCTCATTTTAACTTAATTACAAATTTGAAGACCATATTTTTAAATACAGTTAAATTTTTAGGTGTTAGGAGTTAAGATTTCAACATATGATTTTAGGAACAAAATTCAGACACAATATCCATTGTCATTTAAATCCTGTACCAATCACATGCAACAATACATCAGAGAAGACCAAATAACTTAAAAATATATACTCAGACCTGCATACACATGTACACTCACACTCAGAATAATTTCATTTATTATCAAATTACTCTCATTCTCCACTGATCTTTTAAAGTTTTTCAGTGGCATTTAAACTGATGAAATAGTTATTAAATAGGTCAACAAAAACGTAAACCTGGGGGGTTATTAACTAAAATCATACCAAGTAAATAGCAAAGCTAATTTTAGAATGCAGCTCCTAATATAGATAATACTTACCAAAGTTTTATTTTCATTTTTATGTTCATAAAATTGAGAGAAATCCCTGATTTTGTTATTTAGATAATTGTTCAATTATTCACCACAATTTGAATGTACAAACAGATTATGAATTAGACATGACCAATGTGGAAATCTCTCTCTCTGGAGATATTAAACAGAAAACAAACATACATACCCTCCTTAAGTATTTGAGTTATGGTGAAAAAATAATTGAACTGTTAACATTCTCCAGAGAACAAAACTGCATGTTCTCAAAGGCATATTGCTGGAGTAATTTTTATGCTGAATTTGGAAGCAATACAAATCTCTGAAAACACTGGACCAAGAAAATTGGATATGGCCTAACAGGCAGAGAGGACCCAAAGGTATTATTTACAGCATTTCTTGATATATGAGTTGTTCAAGCATTTGGCAATGATCAAATATATTTGGAATGCAGTTTGTCTGTTAAACCAGTAAACAACTACTTGGGTAAATCTACTCTCAAAGGTTTTATCTGAACAAAATCAAACAACCACTCAGAATTTCAAAGAAAATCTCCAACTGCTTTGATATACATTTATAATTTCATATTGCAGTTTTAATCAAGATTGGAAGTTAACAATTTGTAGAAGTTTAATCTTTCTTATCATACACCCTAAAATTGTATTTCGTAGAAATTTTCCTGAAGTAATGTTTTATTTTTCCATACCATCCTATAAATGTCTCTTTTAATTATAAACAAAGAATATGTGGTGTATGCCCCAATCCCCCATCTCTCTCTCTGTCTCTCTCTGTCTCTCTCTCTCCAAATATATATATACACACACACATATAACATTTAATCTCTATTGTTTTGAACATAAGAACAAACAATTTCATTAAATTTTTCACTTTTTGTGAGACTTCTAATTTATATAAGGTATAGATAAATTTATAAAATAATAAATTGCATTTAAGTTTAATATTCACTATGATATCGTATATAGAGTATTAAGTGTGAAAACTATAGATGCTTTAAATCTTTAACTATTAAATTCACAATATAATAATTTAGCCAATGGTGAATATTTAAATATAACTTCATTGAAAAAAGATGGCAGAAGTATTTTATAATATTTTCTTTTTTATTACATCACTTAATTAATGTGATAGAAATCGCCTTGAAATAGATTACATGATTAAGGTTTAATACTTTAGGTTATAAAATATTAATTAGAATATTTAAAAATTCAGGAAGGTGAACTTTGCATCAGTAAGGATTATAATCAAAGTTTGTTTTCATCAGTTTATTTTTATTGAGGATTGGAGTGAACAAGCTATGGTAATGAATTAGGAAGATCAAGTACCCAAAATGCTGACCTTAACCTTAGCTATCCATATAGTTGCTCCTTATTTGGACAAAAATGGTCCAGAATATGGAAAGTTTTATCAACAGTTTATGAGAGAAAATACAATTAAAAACAATATAAGAATTACCTGGAATCCACATCCAAGCAAATGCAAAACTCAAAGAATGGCTTATTATAAACTGAAAACTCCATAGGAGCATTGCAGAAGAAGGTTCTATTTTATGAATGTGAACTTTCTAAAATATTTTTAAATCTATACAGTAGGATAATGAAAAGAAGTCAGACATGCCACAGTTTAAAAGAAAAGTCAGGGTGCAAAGATGCAGTAAATGATTTGAAAAAACTCTCACTCTAAGCTAATCATTTGATACTTTTTACTTCTAAGATTGGTTTTTACTTTTTGCATCAAATAAAGTAAAACAAATCAACAAAATAATGATATTGTTCTACATTTCAGTTTGAATTTGAGATTACATTCTGTTTGTATATTTCTATTCAATTTTGTGACTTCATATCAGAATTACGTGAGAGTCTATAGGTAAACTAGTCTGAGTCCCAAATAGTTTAAATAACTTTCCAGGATAAATGATGCTCTATTGTCCTAATGCTGCATGAGTAAATGTGATAAATTAAACATAAAGAACAGAAAATAGTCAGTTTCAATGTAAAGAATAAGTAGCTAATCAATATTTCTATATTTAACAAAATAAGGTATTGACAGTATTTTATATTGTAATGATTCCAGATGTACTTCTTCACTATTTACTGGTTTCATTATACTCTATATTCTATATCATCATTTAACAAACTCTGTGGTTTACATAATTATTTTGCATATTATTATTCATAAAATAGAATTTCATATTCTTGAGGTAAATTTTTTTCTTCTTTGTTCATTAGTATATTCTAGGGTCTAGTATAGAATCCAGTACAAGATGGACACTTCATACACATGTGTGGGTCTCAACTGAAGAAAAGGGTGAATGTAAAGATTGGAGATTGCCGCAGTCTGGCTGGGCACAAAATCACGAGCCACTCACAGCCTTGTAGATTCAAACAGCAATTCTTTATTCCGGAACTCACACCAGCACTCTACAAACACATTCTGGGGGAAATCCATGTTCTCTGCCCAAATCCACCCCCACTGGGCTTCTGTCTCCCAAAAAATACTGTCTGAATCCCGTGAGAACTCAAGGGGAACTCAGGCAGCAGGATACGCCCTATTCCCAGCAGGAATAACCTTAAACCTGGAACCACCCTAAACCCGGATTGTCCTAAACTGGGAACACCCTAAACCTGGATCCGCCCTGGTCCTTGAGCAAGATCACCTTACATGCAATGTCACCGCAAAATGTCCTATTTCCACGAGTCCTTCCACTAAGCAACATGGGGTACGCTGGCAAGGAAATTGTCATACCTACTTGGCTAATGGCTCCCAGCAGGAGATGAGGTTTTGGGGGGTTTTGCAGGTCAGAGATAAAGTCAAATTTTTAGAATTTTAAAGATGCACTGGGATTACTTTTAGAGCACGTAATGCTTCCTGAACTTGTTCCCGATTTTGTGGCCTGTAAGTTCATCTATAGATAATCTCTTTTATTTCTATATAAAAAAAATAGAGTCATCTCTCAGTGATTCCCCCAATCTATTAACAAGGAGAGTCCATTTACTGAAGTGATATATAGGTTAGTCAATTTCTGCTGAAGTCTTTTTTCTCTGATTATGTTGCATTTTTATTTCCTTAAACTGTGTCTTCTGAGCCTCCTCCCTCATTGGTAGTATTTATAGCTCTCTAATGTAATAATAACTATTATTGATTTACTTTGTATATTTTGCATAAAGCAAACTAATCTTGTTGAAAAACATCTTCAGGGAGAACAGAATAGGATACTGGAACTCCTTAAGCACAAAGGGTTCAGGTGGATATTCAAAAATATGAGCTTAATCTGTTAGTACCTAGTCTACTTTCTAATGAGCCAGAATCAGAGACAAGATGGTCAATGTCTTCAGATGCTAGAAGATTTCAGTTGAATAGGGAATGGAAGATATTTCCCATTCTCACAGATATCATTGATCATGAATTAGAAAAGAAGATGAATAAAAGAATACTTATGTGTTACCAATAAAATTCCTTGATTTTCACTACTCAGTTAAAAAAAATAATTAAATAAAAGAAAAATAAATGAAGTAATTATAGATGAGAAGTTGTTGAAAATACGTTAACCCTCAGAAATTGGTCATATTCACTAGTATGGCAGTATGTATAAACGTGGATGTGTAACCAATGTGATTCTGCAATCTGTACACCTGGTAAAAATGGGAGTTCATAGCCCACTTGAATCAAACATATGAAATATGATATGTCAAGAGCATTGTAATGTTTTGAACAATAATAAAAATAAAAATAATTTTTAAAAAAAGAAATTGGTCATATTCCCTGTCTTTCCACAGAATGAATTAATGGGAAACCTGTTCCCATCCTTCCAAAGGAAGGAAATACAACAAAGTCCTATTCTATCCAGTCTGGTGTTCAATGACCATCTTGGCTCAGAAATTTGTCCAAATTTCTGGCTCTTCTTTGAATTTGTCCATTTGATGAAATCTTTGTATTCAATTACCTTGATTTTTCTACTTGCTAATCCTCCACATTAGAATCCTGACTGAGGGATATATAACTATATCTATATATACATTTATAACTGGATCTGTAGCACATGAAGTATTTATTATCTTTATTTCTTGCAGACACAATAGTTTGTGACCAGTAAATTCTAAGCAGATTGTATATAGATAATCTGGATCTATATCTAATAGATATGCATATGCATCTTTTGGATAAAGGAAGAACTTCCAAGGGACATAATGGCAGTTTTAAAATATAAATTTATAGATTTTTAAATTTCATTTCTATTCTGTCCTGAGCTTGAGCTTCATCTGAATTCTCCTGTTGTCAAGGCCTCATGCAGATTCTTTTTTTTTCCATTCTCTTTCACATTCACCTTCTTACACTCTGCAAAAGGAAGCATACTTCTTGTGCATCCTGAGTCCTACTTTATTGTATTGTCTTGGGTGTTAGTAAAACCTCAGGGTGCTAAATCAATGTGGATTTAAAAATGAAAATATTTTGTTAGTGAAGCATCTTTAATGGAAGTTCTAAAATGCATTCTGGGCTTTTTTCATTATCTGTTCTATACATTTGTTGTAAAGATAATAAAATAACATTAGAAATTGTCTATTTTGCTCATGTCAGGATATTTGGAATTCACATGCATTGCAAGTTTGTTTAGCAGGAATAGAGACAATCTTTCCTTTTCTGCCTACCAACTATTATTACAGAATATAACACAAGAGAAAACCCCATGATAGTACTGTATACAACACTGCAAATAAATATTACAGAAGTGGCGGTCCTTGTGCCTTCTCTTATAAGAAGAGGAATAGTTATTTTTCTTTCAAAGTAAATGAAAAATAAGACTTCTCTAGTAATAAGTATGCCCTTCCTTCATTTTTACCATTCTATATAATAAGTATATGATTCTGTAGGCTACCATTTGCCTATATCTCTCTGTGCTTTGTATTTGCATATTTCCTTGATTTCTATATGGAGGAAATGAATATTTCCATATATAATTCTAGTGGACCAACACTTGCAATTTTATATATAGAATGAATTTTCTTCATATATGGATAGCTACGTAGAGAGGTAGACAGATAAATACAGACAGATACAGATATCTTTTTGCATATATTTTATATATATGCAAAGTTCTATATATTCTTGTGAGTTTGTTTATATTACTAGCAGAAATATTTTCATGAGACTTTATCCAAAATGTAGATAATAAACAGAGAATATACTAAAATCATGATTATCAAAGGATGAGGAGGACAATGAATAGAAAAGGAGGAGAGAAGTTAATAAAGGGGTACAAAGTTACAATTTGACAGTAAGAATACTTTCTAATGTTTTACTACACAATAGCTTGATCATAGCTAACAGTAATGCAATGTGTATTTCAAAAAAGTTAGAAAAGGAATTTTAGATGTTCTCATCACAAAGCACTTTTGAATTTTGAGGTGATAAAAATGTTAATTACTCTAAATCCATCACTGCATAATATGGACATGTATTGAAATAACACAATGTACCCCACAAATATATACAATCATGATATGCCAATTTAAAAAAAAAAAAAGAAAGAAAAAAAGAAACTTTCAGAAACAATATTTTTAGTCATGTCTTACCCAGTTATTTAGCTCCTGCCTAAGGAAGCTTTTTTTTTTAGTTAATTCATTCAGAGTTAATATTTCTTTATCGTGACCTATATTAGCCATTTCCCATGGCTTGTTTTATTCATCTTTGTGTTACTGTGACCAAAAGACCTGACAAGGAAAACTTAGAGGAGGCAAAGTTTATTTTGGCTCATGGTTTCAGAAGTTTGGTTCATGGTCACCTGAATCTATAGCTCTGGACCTGAAGTGAGGCAGAAGATGACAGGAGAAGGAAGTAACAGAAAAAAGCTATTCCATTCATAATATTCAGCAAGAGGAGAGAGAGAGAGAGAGAGAGAGAGAGAGAGAGAGAGAGAGAACAGACAGAGACATACAAGAGACAGGTGCTAGGGACAAAATATAAACTCCAGAGGTTTGTCAGCACTTATTTCCTCAGCCAAAACTTACCTGCCTATAATTACCACTCTGTTATTCTATTAAAGTGGATTAATTCACTGACAAGTTTACAGATACCAAAGTCTAATCCTATCACCTCTGTTTCTGCATTATTTAACACATGAGTTTAAAAGGACACCCCACATCTAAACTGTGACATGGCAAAATGAGAATAACCCACTTGGACAGCATTGGACCTTTCTCTCTCAGCTGTGGTTCTGATTCTGACCTCTTAGTAAGGAAAAGAAACATTCCTGGGACTCTCCGCTTTATTCATTTGCATTTGTCTCAACTTCCTGTTATCTACCAGGAATATATGAAGATGACATTAATGGTCCTCCAATTTTCAAAATAAATCTAGTAAAATAAAAATTCTTTATGAAAAAAATTTCATGTGCATATTAGAGGAGATTAGAGAAGGGAAACTCATTAAAAATGAAGATTAAGATAGCAAACATTTTGACAAGAAAACTAAGATAATATTTAGTACTCCATTAGTATCTAATCTGAATTGGCACAATAATGAAGGGGTGAACAGATTAGTGGGAGTATATATATATATATATATATATATATATATATATATATATATATGGTTTCAGAGGTTTGGTTCATGGTTACCTGAAAAAAAAAAAAAATATATATATATATATATATATATATATATATATATATATATATATATATATATATTAATATACACACATATACATACATACATACATTTATATTCTGTACTTCATTCCACACCAACAACGCTTCTGAACATTCAGTTGCACATTTTGCACATTTATTTTCAAGTTATTTTTAGAGAGAAATTCAGATTTAACAACGTGTGCAGAAATAAAGTTGAAGTTTCTAGATAATAAAACATATTAATTAATGTAATTAATTATTCTTTAGATAAATACTATAGAAAATGCTTGAAGAATATATTTAAATTTCCAGAGTGATTAATTTTAATTCACATTGAAGTAAAAGTTCTCACTATTGGCTAATTTCAAATACATGTTTGTTTGTTTTTTTATTTCAGTAATGGCAAAAATCCATAATTTGTAGTAAGTCAATGAGGTAGAGAAATTAAAACAGAATAAAATAGTTCTTTTGTACATGACAGTATTTCTATGCTAATTTTAAAGCCTTTTTTTTATAGTATTGTTGTCTCCCATTTTAGGCTGTGACATGTTCCAGGGTTGTAAGAGGCTCAGAATTTGTGAATATTTTTGTTATCCTCAGTGAATTTCAAAAGTGAATCATGTATTACATTTAAAATTTACCATTTTCTACCAAGTCTGATTCTATTTTATAGAATTTCTTTTACATAAATAATGTTTTATTCATTTTTTAATTGCTGTGACCATTGCTGAAATAAACAATATAAAGAAGGAAAAGTTTATTTTGGCTCATGGTTTCAGAGTTTCTTTCCATTGGTTGGCCCACAATTAGGAAGAACATCATGCCAGAAGGGCATGACAGAGGGTGTCAGCACAGATACAGCAACCAGAAAGCAAAGAGAGATCAGCACATAAGGGACAAAATATAAACCTTAAGGACACACCCCCAGTTACCTACTTTTGCTAGTCACATAATACATATAAGTAAATCAATCCACTAATTATGTTATTGATATCATAATGTAATAATTTCATACGTGGAGCACTTTTGCATTATCTTATACATCAGCTTTTGGGGATACCTCATTTCTAAGTCATAACAAATATATGTCTATATGTATGTGTATGCACATGCACATCAAAGTAGTAGTAGTGATGACCAAACAGTCAATATTTTAAAGAAATTATTATGCACAATATAAATTCTTTCATACAAAATTGGAAATATGTGTATTAACTATTTTGATATACTTCCAAAAAAAGAAAAACAGCATAGCTTAATATTAGTACTGTGTAATATAATATGTGGCATCGCTCGAAGAGAAGATCTGACTTCTGCCCTTTGCTTCTGGAATGGAATTACTGAGCCCTTAAAATGTTATTCCTGGTCAGAGAGTCTCTGTCTGCCTTTGGTAATGGCATATAATCTAATGATGATTAAGGCTGAGGCCTGGCACACGGACAGTATTTAAGATGGAGGTGAGCTGACTGCTCTAAAATGACTAACAATGATGGAGAGTGAGACTTTGTGTCACAATGCTTTGGTCAACTTGGAGATTATGCTCATTTGATCATGTAGGCAATCAATCAAGTCTGTATGGTGGATACCCTACAGAACTATGATAGCTAGGACTCCAGTGAGAGTTTCTACCTGACAATCCTAAATGCGTGCTGTCACACAAGAAAGTAAAGAATCCGAGGAATCTGTGACTACATGGAGAGAAGATAAAGGAATTTCTGCCGCTAATACACTTCTTGGACTCTGCCTTACTCACTTAATTCCTTAGGATTATTTTAATCTGTATGCTTTTCCTTTAATAAACAACAGTAATTCATAAAACAACTTTTAAGGAGTATTTCCAGTGAATTTTAGTAAGTTTCTAGTGAATCTCAGAGTGGTTTAGAGACTTCCCAAAATTACAATCATACCAAAAAAAGGAGAAGTCTTATGTGGAGAACTATTTCTTCTCAAACTCTACAATGGACCTAAAACTATTAAAATTACTAAATATGGTAGCCCAATTTTCAGGTTAAACTGAAAATAAATAGTGATATAATACTTTAAAATTAAATTGGGAATTTCCAGAGCAACTTTCTGGTTGGATCTATTTGAATCCTCAGTTGATTGTTTATTAGCCAAATGACCTTGAAACTATTACTTCTCTTTCTAAGATTATGTGTAGACTCTGATACTTACTGTACATTAGGAATTTAATAAATATTTCTTCCCTTCATTATCGTCTTTTCTGGGAACTTTGTACAATAAGGTCACTATTCTCTCAAGAGGGTTGTTTTGATTAGTTTACTAAAGTCGTTCAGATGGTTAGTTAATGGATTAGAAGTTTTCCTTAGATAAATTTTATCTTTAAATGTAATTAAAGTTCATAGGGTAATAAAATTCTTCTTCCTTGTACAGTCACCAAAGTTTGAGAGGTAAAGCAATGAAAATACATTTTATGTACCCTTTGTACATTATGATTCATATGTTATCAATTACAGAATAATTGTAATCTTTTCAATTGAGGTCTAGTATCCCTAAACTCTGGAACATTATCCATTCTGTTGCAACTGTGAGATGAACATATAGTACCTATCTATTCAAACAAAACTTATATAGAAGTTTTTGTAAGTAGTTTTTCAAATATGATTAACAACTTAAGAAAAGGGGACAGCTATTGTCTGCAGGTGTTGCCTCCCCAAACTGTGTATGCTGAAAATGAATTACCAGTGTAATAGCATTAATATGCAGGCACTTTAGGAAGTTGATGGGTGATGGGGTCTTCTTATGAAAGAAGCACATGGGAGCTCATTCACTCCTTCCACAATGAAAAGATGCAGAGGAAGCTGCTGTCTAGAAAGCAGGACAACAAGACCTCTCTAGGCTCCAAATGTGGTAGTACATTATTGTTTAATGTGAGCAATACATTTCTGTTGTTTACATGTTACAGAGTCTAAAGAATTTTGTCACAACAAATTGAACAGGTTAAGGCAGAGATTATCCTCAACAATCTGGTGGTCATTATCAATGTTGTTGAAAGGCCTTAAGGGTGAACTGAGGTTTACCTGAGGAAAGTGTTTCAGCTTTGTACTGAAAAGCATCACCTTTTGCCCAAGAATTTCCAGTCTGTCCTTCCTGATTACCCTGCTCCAAAAATGTCAGGCTCACCTAGACACTTCCTCGACTGCATAAAACAGTAGAATCTATATCTGTTTTCCATGAATGCCTTAAGTTACCATGGAGAGTTATTTAAAACAACAACATTTTATTCTCTGAAGTTGGGGAAAACCAGAACCAAGATATCAGCAAGGCTGCATCCCTATCAGAGGTTCCAAGGAAGATTCCATTTTGCTCTATTCCAGATCCTGGTGAGTGCAGGCTTTCTGGCTCATGGCTGTTCCATTCCTTTCTTTGTATCCACTGTTCCACTGCTTCCTTCCCTTCCTGTCTTATGTTTGCCTAAAACTCATTCTTACTCTTTTTATGAAAACATATGATTGATTATAGAGCCCAACTGTTTATATAGAATAAGCTAACTCTTAACAAATCAAATTTTTTGCCTTATGAGTTTTTATTTATTCTTTTGTATTTAAGATAGTGTTTGTGGTTAATGAAGATTAAGATATGAACAAATGTTTCAGGATGTTATTTCTTGCATCCCACAGTATATCCGCTTGCTCCCAAGGATTTGTAATTATCTCACATGTGAAATATATTTGCCTTATCCCAATCTAACCCAAAGTCTCAAATCATTATAGCATCAATTATAATGCAAAATATCATCTAAACATCATCAGCTCCAAAGTAACAAATCTCATCATCTAAATCATCTAAATTAGATAAGGGTATGAATTGCATCTGATTAATGCTGGGGCACCATTTCTCTCCCATATTGGACATGTGAAACTAGAAAATAATTTGTGTGTTCTCCACACTGAATGGGGGACAAGTTTACTATAGAAGTTATAGACTTTCCTATTTTAAAATGAAGGAAGACAAAGGTGTTATCAAACTCTAGAAACTCTGAATTCTAATAGAGAAAATCCACTGCTTTTTGTCTTATTTGTTCTTGTTAGATATACATGACAATACAATCTATTGTGACATATTTTAAAGCCTCAGATTACACCTTTGACTTTGAATTCTGCCCTCTGGGCCTGAAGCACCCAAAGCTCTAGGTCCAATGCTCCACCTTCACAGTCATTCTTATTTTTCTTGAGCAGTAGCATATATTGAACCTCAGTAGTTCTATCAGTCAGTCTGCTCCCAACTAGAAATCTTGAGAAGTGCAACAAACTTTTGTGTTGAGTTTTCTTTTCTCAAGTTATTAATTTCTTCTCATCCTTTACTATAAACAGCAACAAGAGTAGGCATGGCTGCACTTTAAACACTCTGCCTAGAAATAGTTAAATAAGCAAGGTCATCATTTACATTTTTCATGCAACTATAGGACACAATGCAGCCAGGTTTCCCCTCACTATGCAAAAAATGATTAATTTTACTCCCATTTCCAATAGCAGGTCTTCATTTCCTCTGATGCTCATGAAAGACCTTGTGCTCTTGTCTTTACCAACATTCCATTCATGACCATATACATATTTTTTTTAAGATGGTAGATGTTTGTCTGCCATACTCATTGCTTCTTTCTAAGTTCTGACCTGTCATTCATTTCCAAAGCTACG
This sequence comes from Marmota flaviventris, assembly GCF_047511675.1. NCBI lineage: Eukaryota > Metazoa > Chordata > Mammalia > Rodentia > Sciuridae > Marmota > Marmota flaviventris. The sequence goes on from NC_092509.1 coordinate 4,619,643, forward strand.
CTTACAATTTGGGGTGTTTATTATTCAGCAGAAACTCAGTTATCTGTATTAGTTTCCCATGGTTGCCATTAAAAAAGAACACACAATTGGGAGGCTTAATATGACAGAAATTTAATCTCGCAAAGTTCTGAAGATTAGAAGTACAAATCAGTATAATCAGGACTCTCTTCCTCCAGAGTCTCTAGGGAAGAATCTGTTCCTTGCTTTTGGCTGCTATACTGACTGGAGAGGTTCCTAGGCATGGGGTCACATGGCTCTAATTTCTTTTCTTATGGTCACATTACTCTTTCCTTTTCTGCATCATTTCCTCTTAGTGTGTGTTTCAAAACTTACATGCCTGCTCCTTCTATGGACATATGTGATTGGACTGGAGTCATACACATAAATTCAAACTACCCATGACCTCTAGAGACCTTTAAGTTTTGTACATTTTTATATGCAAGGTAAGATTCACATGTTCTGGAGATTATAATGTGATTTTTTTTTTTTTTTTTGTAGGGAGCCATTATTTGGTCTACTCCAATTTGCTTAACTTTGGCTTATTTAGCCAAATATTTTAGCAGGTTTCAATTAAAGAGACTAGTTCATCAGAATTACATATTTTTCTGATCATTACCCTTGTTTCAAAAGTACAGTTTTTATTCTAGTTTTTCCCTTGGGTCACCTTTTCAATCATTGAAACAACTAGTTTCTTACAAGAAAGAAAGAAAAATTGGTTCATGTCTTTTCAATTTTTCAGGACTTACATCCTATTGCCATTTGGTAAAGAAGAAGGATAAAGAAAGATTTTGAACACATCTCCTTTGTATTTCCCTTTCCCCAAAATGGCCTCATATCAGTCCACAACTAACACATGGATAGCATCCAGCTTATTTAATTTTTCTTTAACCAGGTATGTATAGTCTATTTTTTTATATTTTATGATAAATTTTGATGGGTTCAAGAAAAAAAAAATATTTCTTTCCAGCAATGAATGGACAGCATATATTTATTGTTCACTTAGAAATATTTTGAAATACACTTGAATACCAACATTTTAACAGGATAGCATAATAAAACCCCTTTTAAGCATTATAATATAAGTAAATGAGATCCTGAAATAAGGTGAGACAAGAATCATAATGCCATACCAATTATATGTCCAAAATAATCATGTGACTTATTTGCAAATAATAGATCTTTATAAATCTCACTCTGATATTAGTTAATGCTAGCATATTACTGTTATTACTTTTAACTGAAGAGCAAATATTACTTTTAACAGACAATGGCTCATATACAGAAAAATAAATTTAGACAAATAATTTTTTGGTTATATTTCTTACATCCATTGCTTATGAGGCTAGTGAAGTAATACCAAGGATTTTTTTTCTTCTATTATCTTAGTGATTTAAGCAATTAATTTAGTTAACATAATGTTCCCATTATTACAGCAGCAATTTTATTTGTTTAGGCAATATAAAATATCAAAAATCTCTAATGTCAAGTGTAAACATATGATATAAAGTTCTAAATTAGCTTTATATGTTTTCAGAGATCTTCAAAGTATGATTTGAATCAAGACCTTACATCTTCATGCTTGTTAATAGCCTGAAATCATACTCATTTCTGACACAGCAGGTTTTTGATAGCCCTGTAAAAACCAGAACATCATTACTTCAGGCAAGGTGACAAGGATAATCACTTTCTATAATTCATGTTTAATACCTGAATGCCAGGGAGGAATCATGTCCTTGGTCCACAATTTTTAACTACACTACATCATCTGCCCTCCAGAAAATATTTGTGAGAATTACTAGAGTGACTCTAGTTCAAAGAGACTGCATTAGATTTTTGTCAGCTTTTGAAAATGTTGTAATTCAAAGTAATACTTGAACTACTAAAGTGCAATGCAGAGTTTATTGCTTCCTTACTGTAGTAAGTCTCTTTGGCAGGCTAGAAGTCTGAGGAGATCTTTTATCTACACCTTTTGTCAAATAAAGTGGCATCTCATGTAAAAGAATTTGGAAGCATTTAGAATATAAAATACAGTTATGCTTTTGCATAAAAATTAGATTTTCCTTGAAGTCCAATGGTTCATTTTGAAGCTGGTGATACTTTATCTAAAATGATATAATTTAAATTAATGTACTTAATTAAGCACTTAAAAATAAAGAATACTCACACATAATATAATTTTGAATTTTGTTCTTTAAGGTATAAATATAACTACATTTTTATTGTGGTTATCAATGTCATGTATGTATCCTGACTTCACTATGTGTGTGATATATTTTACTTTTATGATGTATATGTACTTAGACATGTGGTATATGAACTTTATAAGACATTATTTTCTTCATTTTCTGGTGTTTCCAAAGAAACACATCATTCTTTCATGTATTTTTAAAAATTTATTTATATATGACAGTGGAGTTCATTAAAATTCTTATTGCACACATAGAGCACAATTTTTCATATCTCTGGTTGTATACAAAATATATTCACACCAATTTGTGTCTTTATACATGTACTTTGGATAATAATGATAATCACATTCCACCATCATTTTATAACCTAATTCGCCCTCCCTTCCCCTCCAATCCCTCTACCCTATCTAGAGTTTGTCTATTCCTCTCATGCTCCCTTTCCCTATCCCACTAATCAGCCTCCTTATATAAAAGAAAATATCTGGCATTTGATTTTTGGGATTGGCTAACTTCACTTAGCATTATCTTCTTTAACTCTATCTATTTACCTGTAAATGCTGTGATTTTATTCTCTTTTATTGTTGAATAATATTCCATTGTGTATATATGCCACTTTTTTAATCCATTCATCTATTAAAGGGCATCTAGATTGGTTCCACAATTTAGCTATTGTGAATTGTGCTGCTATAAACATTGATGTGGCTGTGTCCCTGTAGTATGCTGTTTTTAAGTCCTTTGGCTATAGACTGAGGAGAGGGATAGATGGGTCAAATGGTGTTTATAAGGATTTATTTTGGCATAAAATGTGGCTATAGTCCTACTTGAAAAATTATATTGGTGATAATTGTTTTTAGTCACATACTCAAGTTCTTTCAAACTACATTATTTTTATTCATTTTACTCTTTATTGTTACCTATCTTTAGGAATTTGTTTTTTAGCATACTCTTTTACATTTATAACATTTGAGTAGCATAGAGACAACAAGTGATACAGGACAAATTTGGTTTTGCTCTGGCCCATTCTTGCTCTTATCCTTTCCAAGAGGAAAACTATACAGTGTGCTTTGATATGCAGGGCAATTGATGGAGAACCCAAGGTTTCACCATTAAAACTCCAAAAAAATTCTCATTCATTGGGTATTTCTAGGCACTGAAAAAAATATCATGAAGATAAATAACTCAGCCCTAATGTAGCTAATATTTTTGGAAAGAAAGAGATTCAAAACAAATAAAGAATAAATATAGAAGCTAATATAATACAATAAATGTTGATAAGTGCAAGAAAAAAAAAAGTAAAGCCATATTATCTGTATTAAATTAATACTTGTATTAAAATTGGTGTGTTCTGGGTAGGCCTTAACGGAAAAATGACACAGTGACCTTTCAGTAAAAACTAAAGATGAAAAGATAAACCATACATTTATCTGAAGAATCATCATTACAAGCAAAGGTGAGAGGCTGTCTGGATTTTGGAGCAATACCAGTCCTGATATATTAGCAACAACTGGTAAACCAGAGTGATTGCCATAGAGTTAGCCTGTTAAGGTAGTCATGGGATTAGTAGTAGAAGACATAACAGATGAAAGTGTGAACCAGTTCATATGGGGCCTTATAGAACAATGTAAGCACATGAGTAATAATGGAACCAGGATTTTTTCGTAGGCTTTGGAATTTTTGTTCATGGCCGCTGGTTGAAAGCATGCATTTACCACATTTCTAAATTAACTTCCCATTGGAAAGAAAGAAGGTACACATAAATTATAAAATTGCCAAAATAACACTAGAATAAAACAATTAGGACTTATTTAACTGATAATCTCCCCTTGAGAAGGAAGCCCATTAATAATCTATGCCAAAAACATAAGTGTTTTTTTTTTTAATCTTATTCTATATGAGGTAGAAGAAAGATGAAAGATTGAATGTGGGAAGTCGGCAAGATTTATAAAAACCGGTAGCTTAGGGGTGTAGCTCAATGTTAGAGTGCTTGCCTGACATGTGTGAGTCTGTGGATTGGATGCCCAGAATCCTTCCTGCCAAAAAAAAGGTGATTAAATATTCATTTTATTTAAAGAACTAAAATGTTTATATACTTGTGGAGTAAAAGCTAGAACACTAGCTCAGAGAAGTGTGACATGCCCAGAGTGTTGTATTTCAGGCTATGCACCATTTAAATACCCAAAGGATGAGAGGACAGGAGAGGTTATATAGAGTAGTTATGATAGTGACCGGAGAGGTATGTGGGGTTTACTTAGGATAACTGAAATAAAATTAGTAGTTATTTTACCAAAAAACCTAAGTCCTGGCATAATTTATTTAAAATAGCAAAAGTCCTCAATAAAGGTCTATATACCTTACTGTCATAATGAATAAAGATAAATATATGCATATGTAATATAAATCTAGAATATATATATATATATCGCACAGTCAGTGAACAGTTTTCTTGGTGCAGGCGGTGGGTGGACTGGGAAAATAAGAAATTATTTGAAATAAAGACTCAATTATAGGTGAAAAGTTGGACTTGGTGGGTGGATCAACCCTGGTGGGGTCTGATCCAACAGGAGTGAGGCTCCACCTTCATATTATATAGGTTTTTAACATCAAAGGGATTCACTGTGAAAAGGCTTCTTGAGGTAAACAAGAGGAAGTTATGAGCAAACTAGCTTAGTTGGGGCTCATTGGTTTCTGCCCATCTCTTCTACCTCATGGCAGTTAGTATTTAAATCCAAGGCTTTTGAAATAGTAAAGTTCATAACAAGCGTGGAATTCTCCCTATCAACAGTAGTCACCTGCAAATGGCCATTCCCTTGGCACCCTCACACCAAAGAAGGATTTCCAGCAGAGATGTTTCACTGTCCAGAATTACATAGTTCAAGGCAATGATTCCTTTGACATACGCTCATGCAAACACACACACACAGGTTTGAAACTTTTATCAAACCAAAATGCACTCTTTTCAAATATAAATAGAACACATTTAAATAATGTATATATAAGAAAGTATAAAGAAGAATCCAATTCAATGCATTTTAAAGAGATCAATTTTGGGCATAATAAAATAAATGTATAAAATGAGTATTTTTAATTTTCTTGTATCTTATAAAAATTTGTTATCATAAAATATATACTTACTAAATGATAGTGAATGCAAAACCATACATCATGAAATTTTTACAAAATCAGAAATAAAGTACAATGATATTGTTGGTTAGAAAAATATATGGATTTTTATACATATATAAACATTTGTAGATAAAATATTATGTAGAAACCTTTAAAATAAATAACTTAATATTTCAGCAATAGTAAATTGAAATATATGGCCAACCTGAGCACAGTGGCACATGCTTGTAATTCCAGCAGCTCAGGAGGCTAAGGCCAGATGATCACTAATTCAAAACCAGCTTAAGCAACTTAGTGAGACTATCTCTAAATAAAATACAAAAAGGGCTGGAGATGATGCTCAGTGGTTAAGCACCCCTGATTTCAATAGGAAGAAAGAAATGTATGGCCAAAATAAAATTAGGGTAATAGAATATTTAACCAATTTGAGTAATTATTTTTAAAATTAAAAACAAAACAGGGATGAAACTTGAACTGAGAGGAGACAAAAGGAATGATAATTTTTTAGAAATAGTGTTTTGTTTTGAGTTTTCCCACAGGCTTCACATAAGGTATATTATTTTATACCACTGTTGCTGTTTTTTTGTTTGTTTGTTTGTTTGTTTTGTTTTTGTTTTTGTTTTTTTTACTTCATATCTTGTTAAAGGGCAGTAATGGGCTATTCATTTTTTTCATTACTAATATTTCCCCAGAGATATGTTTAGTATGAACCTGTTTATCATATTACACTTACCATAACATCTCAATAGGTAAATTGAAAAATAAATAAGCATAAATACTTAGCCTAAAGTAAAATGGAATACCCTGCATTCAATGATGACAGCTTTCCTTTTCTTAAGGATAGGATTATGCTCACCATGTAAGATAAGATAAAGCCAACTATTTTCAACAGGTTTAAAATGTGGGCCATCTTCAAAGTCCAATCTAGTTGTGAGAATTTTTAGTCAAATTAACAATCAATTGTGTGAAATTATGTAAATTGTTCCTGGCTATTTTCCATCTAACATTTCCTAAATGCATGTTTAAAGTCCTCATGTTCATTTAGCACAACATGCTGAGTGTTAGTCTCTGTGATCAGTGCTTGGCATTATTCAGTTGTGTGGAAGACAGAAAAAAAGATCTATCACAGATGACTTGTAAGTGTTTTGCTTGAGCAATTTGGTTGGTTATGCTGGGTTGGTGCCTGCTGGAAAAAGAGTTTAATTTAAATTAAATTTAGGAGGCAAACCAGACTTCCAAATCTTCATGAGGTTAACAGGAATCATCAAATGAAATAATCATTACCTTTTGGTTTTATTTATCTATATATCTATAATTGTGGTTTTCATTAATGAAGGAAATGTAATCTATTTTATCTGGCTATGTTATTAAATTGCAATATTGGGATCTTATTAAGATAAACTCTTTAAATTTCTTATCTAGTGTCTCATTCTCTATTAGGAGAGGATAATTATTGAAAGTAACACAAAGATCTGTTTCCATAACTGAGTCACATGAGTCTTAAAAAAGACACACATAGATTGTATAATATTAAGATGCAAGTTATTTCTCTTAGTAATTCTTATAAAATCTATTCAGAAAAGAATATTTAAAAGTAATTATGTAACCATGCTGTGATATTACATTTATTTCAGCTAAAAATACAAGTAGTGATTATTGTGTTTTATGATCTTTCCTCCCTTTAATATGTGTTTAAATGTTTGTTAGAAGATGACTATGTAGACTACTAAACATTTCAGCATGAAAGTTATACATTTTAAATTTTATAATTCATTATGGATTTACCAGAGTATTTTTATCTTCACAAGATTAAAAATATTAGCTTAAATTGTAAAGCACAATCTTCATTTTTATTTGTGAGAGATTCTTAATGTCCTAAGAGGAAAACAATCATCATTAAAAAAAAAAAAAAAAGATATTCAGTGATCTTTTAAAGTTATTTTTAAGTTAAAAATCACCACCAATTTTGTATGTTTAAAGAAGTAATAAATTATGTAACAGTGTGTGAAAAAGAAAATATAAAAAACAGATACACTACTTAAAAGTGAAAAAGGTTACTTCAAATGTGAATTATAACATACAGCTTCCAGTAAGTTTGTGATATCTTATATTTTTACTTACACTTTTTATGATAAACCCAACAGTTCCTTTTTAAATGTGTTTTGAACATACAGGTGCAGCCTATATTACCATATTTGTTGTAAAATGCAAATTTACTATTTAAATAACTTTATTCCTGTTTGATTGAAATTTTAATTATGACAAGATGATTTCTTTCTTCACATGCATTTATAAACTTAAATAAATAATCTAATTTGAAACTTTTGAGCTTAATTGTGTACACACACACACACACACACACACATATATATATATATATATATATATATATATATATATATATATATATATATATCTTTGTGACTTAATATAATTTTATTTTTTCCAAATAATTTGTAACAACACAGAAGGAAAAGTTCTGTTGATATAGAAAAAGGACAGAATAAAATTTAAATAATCTATGAATCTATTTCCCATACATAACCGCTGCTATTTAACTATATATGTATATAATATATAATATATATATATATATATATATATATATATATATATATATATATATATATATATATATGCCTGTATACACATGTAGTTGTTTTTTATTATGACAAAGTCAAATCATAAATCATTTGCTTTTTTGCGATGTCATCTTTATTTAATACTGTATGGACGTCACTGTGGCTTAACATATGTCTTCATCATTCTTTAGCTATGTCACAAAGGATTTATTTATAAATCAATTGTCACAAATCATTAGTGCTTATATTCCTATATTTTACTTTTCACTTTCACTCTGATAAAATAACAAGTGAAAATTAGAAATAGCTTAAAATATATGATAGTTTTTGAAGGAAACAAATATGTACTGATGTAACAAAAGTGATTCTTTTAACTATCTCTCATCTACTTAGCAATTTGACTTCATTCAAGCATATATGATGACATGAAAGATGGAATAAAGAACTGCCACAGATGATTTGTAGTTGTTTTGCTTGGGCAATTTAATTGGTTATGCTGGGTGGGTGCCTAATGGAAGAATGAAGAGTTTCACTTAAATTTAGGAGGCAAACCAGATTTCCAAATCTTTATGAGGTTAACAGAAATCATCAAATCAAATAATCATAGCTTTGTGGTTTTATTTATCTATCAATTGTGGTTTACATTAATGAAGAAAATGTAATATATTTTAACTGGTTATATTATTTTCTTTGAGGATCCAATAGCATTGCATTGAGGGTCAAGCAATGAAAATAGCCCAGATGGGTGCACAGAGGCCTGTTAACCATCTCTTTATCCATACTACATGGTTCTCCATCTTGATATATAACAAAACTATATGGTTTGGTTGATCAAGGACTTCAAATGAAGGCTGATGACAACTGAGACCTAGAATTGTTATGGGTCAGAAAGGGGCCAGTGGTAGAGATAACCCTTTAAAAAACGATTTGTGGATTCCCAACAATTTAGAAAATGGAATATTGCAAGGGTTAGAAGACCTGAATTGGTTGACGAAAACCTAAGTTGTCAAGAACGGTCCATGGGATGCATGTGGGTCAATGCACATGGAAGTCTCCTGGATAGAGACATCTGGGGTCTGGGAATGGCCAATGGACATTTACTCTGGTTAACTGCCCAGGGACAATGTCTATTTCCTGCTCTGTTGTGGCCCATACTGTACCTGAGATGGGTGTGACCTGCCAAGATGTTGATCAATCTGCTGACTGCAAAACACCACAAAGCAAGACTCTGCCCTTGAAATCTTATCCCTGCCTATGATGTCCCCAATATAAATAAAGCAAGACCAGGTCCATTTTGCCAGAGTATAGAAGCTCAATCTGTATTATAAGCTAGCCTGTCCTGCCCCTGCTTTCTGAAATTGTTTTCTGTGTCCTGTGGTTTTTTCATCATTCTATTTTTCCTAGCTTTTATTTCTTAACCAGCAAAATCCACCGAGGGGAAACCCATTTCTGTTGCCTGTGCAGGACGTGGGCAAAAATAAGTGATTAATATTAGCATGAGTAAACCTTAAAATGTTAGCAATTATGGATTTGCAAGATCTCAGATACATAGGGATAATGAGCATTGTCTCTAGATAATCATTAGTGGAATTGAATTTGGATGGAAGGAATTATGCCACACAAGAACTATTCCATTGTTTTTCAAAATCTCAGTAAACCTTTTCTCAACAAAAATGCCATGCTTGTCTGCAAGCACAATTTGATCTGCAGTTTCCAGACCTGCCTCAACAAACAATCATATGCTCTTGCACTCAAACACTCACATACCATGTCTTAATTTTACATTTAAATTAAATTTATTTTTTTAAATGAAACAACAACCCAACAATTATTAACATGATGTTAATATGAAGTTTCAATGCATACATAATAGAGTGTTGTTTCAAAGTAAACATTTATTTCTCCTCAAATATTTTTTAATTTCATTATGGAGAAAATTTGAAATATTTTCCTTTTTTGATATATTAAATATAATTATCTGTAGTCCTGCTACTATTAAGTATCACACCAGATCAACCTTTTCCTCTCCCTCCCTCATTTTCCCTAGACTTGTGCACCCATCATTCTTTTTTTAATTTATTTTATTAATTTTTTTTGGATTCACAAAGCATTCTTTTATTTAGTTTTCTCTTGATGCTTTTTATTTTCCTAAATATAGACTTACTGAAAACATTCTTTTCTCTTTTTTTAATGTTAATGACTTTTTATTTATTTTTTTTATTGGTTGTTCAAAACATTACAAAGCTCATGATATATCATCTTTCATACATTTGACTCAATTGGGTTATGAACTCCCATTTTTACCCCAAATACAAATTGCAGAATCACATCGGTTACACACTCGCATTTTTACATAATGGCATATTAGTGACTGTTGTATTCTGCTACCTTTCCTTTCCCCTACTATCCCCCCTCCCCTCCCCTCCCATCATCCCTCTCTACTTCATCTGCTGTTGTTCAATTCTCTCCCTTGCCCCCCCCCCCTTTCCCCTCACATCCTCTTCTATGTAATTTTGTGTAACATTGAGGGTCTCCTACAACAGTGGGATGCATTAGAATCCTTATTACACATATAGAGCACAATTTTTCATATCTCTGTATATAAAGTATGTTCACAGCAATTTATACCATTATACATGTAATTTTTTTGCATTACAATTCTTAATACACATATATACCACATTTTTTCATATCTCTATTTGTATATAAGGTATGTTGATACCCAATTTAAGTTCATTCATGTATTTTGTATAACGTTGACCATCATATTCTACTACCCTTGCTAATCCCCTTCCCTCCCACCCCTCTTCCCTATTCAGAATTAATCTAATCTTCCCATGCTCTCCCTCCCTAGCCCACTATGAGTCATCCCCCTTTTCTTAACTTCTTTGAGATCACATTTTTGGATAAATGTGTGAGAGCATGTAGTATTTATCTTTCTGTATTTCTCTTATTTTGCTTAACATAATGATTTCCAGGTCAGGCGCAGTGAGGCACACCTATAATCTCTATGGCCCCCAAGGTTGAGGCAGGAGGTTCAGGACTTCAAAGACAGCCTCAGTAAAGGGAGATGCTAAGCAACTCAGTGAGACCCTGTCTGCAAATAAAATACAAAGTAGGGCTGGGGATATGGCATAGTAGTTGAATGCCCCTTAGTGCAATCTCCAGTACCCCAAATAAAAAATAAAAAACATAATTACTTCCAGTTCCATCCATAGTATCCCAAATTTCAAGATTTCTTTCTTTGTAATGGCTGAATGTGTACCACTTCTTAATTTAAAAAGGCAAAAGATTTAAATGATACTTATTTGGAGGACATTATCCTCCAAAGAGGTATTGTCTCTATGATCATAGAAAAGGCTTTCATAGAAAAAAATGGTGCAAGTACTATTTATAATATTATATCAATAACTACCAATTTTCATATACCTACCATAAAATGTTATTGGCATTAAAATCCACCTATAGGAGCTGTCATGATATTTAAGCAATGCGTTTAAGTTAGACTAACATTCCAGGAGCATTTAAAACAAGCAAGACACAATTTTAAGCACCTTATGTATAAATTACTTTAATACTCATTGCAAATTTAAGCATTAATAATAATTATATGTAGAGTCATAACAATGAAAATAGCAGACCTCACAAAATGCTCACATATAGGCCAGAAACTATTCTATGTAATTAACTAAATTTTATAGAAAAAAAAAAAAAAGAGCCTGAAACATGGCAGAAGTAAATCAATAATCTGGAAGTTCCTAGGTGTTTATGGAAGAACCAGGATTCTCAAGGTGGAAGGCAGGTTCTTGATGCAAATTTAATGAGTACTTGACAGTGCCTTGGAAAAAAAATGCTGCAAAAACTTTGAGTTTTTTATTGTTACTATGATTATTAATATTATTGTATTATTGCTATCATGTTTCAGACTCTTTTTCCACCCTACTGATAATACACTCTTTTACAAAAAAGAAAATCCATTCCATAAATTGTTTATGTCTGGGTTTCACAGCACAAAAATATCAGCTCTGGTATTTGCAACTATTATGCAAGCACCAATGTCAGCTTGTGTGACGATCTGCAACCTAAACAAACAAAACAAACAAACAAACAAACAAAACCTTTATAGTAGGAGACCACTTTACAAAATATTGGGTAGTAGGAGCTGGTGATGGATTGGAGTGATGCAGTATTTATTCTTCCTTTCTGTTCTAACTAATGCAAGTATTTGATGCATGTATGTTTTTGATGTACTTCAAAAGTAAGCATTTGGGGAAAAATGTTTCTCCTAATAAAAAGACACTTTCTCACCAGATCAATGTCGTCTACTTTGTCCATATGAACTAAATTTCTAATTTATTTTCTTCATCAAAATCTAATGTTTGTCCTTCTCATTCAGCTCCAATTTCTACTCTAAAGGTTAAGATTTTCAGATTCATTTGGCAGGATGCTACTTATGTTAATGATCTGTCTTTCCACTCTCCTCTTCAATTATTTTTTATCTTCCACAAAAGAGTGAGAATATGTGGTATCTTTCTTTCTGTGCCTGGATTATTTCTCATAGTATGATGTTCCCCCTAGGGTCATCAATATTATCATAAATGGCAATATTTCCATTTTTCATGGCTGAGTGTCATTCCACTGTGTTTATACATCTCATTTCCTCCATCTATTTACATATCAATGGATATCTTAGATAATTTTATGTTTTGGCTATTATAAATAGGGCTTTAATAAATATGAAAGGTTAGATATCTCTTTAATATAAAATTTTATTTTCTTTAAATATATACACAATAGTGATATTGTTTTCCATAGTGAATCTACTAACTTACATTAACACCATTAATATTAGCACTTCTTATTTTTTTGTACTTTTTAAAATAGCCATGTAACTACGGTAAGATAATACCTCATTATGGTGTTGGTTTGCATTTCCCTGAATTTTAATTTTATTGATTTTTTTTCATAAGCTTGTTGAACATAGATGTCTTATTTTGAGAAAGGTTTATTAAGTTCACATGACTATTTTTAGATTGGTCTATTTATTTTCTTCAGTTATAACCACTATGGTCACTGCCTTAGATAAGGCAATCTGTCAAGCAAGTAGTTAGGTTGGTAGGTGAAGTGTGTAGGTACATATACATATAATAAAAAGTTACCTCATTTAGTGTTATAAATTCATAATAAAATATAGTTACTATAAAAAATCACTAATTGTTTGAAAATTATATTGTTGCCAGATATTAGTAAGAATGATTCCTAATTCTTAAAATATTGAATGTATTTATACATATTTATATGTATAATATTATTTATACACATATCATTTATTATATGTATATAAAATATATTAAATATGTGCATATATATAAAATGATAAAACTCAGTTGAATTAAATCTACTTAAATGTTTAATTTTTTATTAGCTGTTATGTTGCATAATAATAATAAAAGGAAGACCTATTATTAAATAATGATTGATTGAAGACATACCTTGTAAACATATGGCAACACACATTTATGGTAAATCACTTCAAAGCAAAAGTACAGAGAATGCCAAAATGATAAAATTCCAGTTCTATTTACAAAGCTTAGGTAAGAACCTGGAAACTTCCTTCCCATTTTTAGTGAATGGCCATCACTGAGGTCTTCATTAATTGTTACAGATTGAGCCTTTTCATAGATAGTTCCATAAACTTGTTAATATGACAGTTTTCTGATTAAATATATTTGGCTTGCTAAATAATCAGGAAATAAAAGTTGAATATGTGAAACAACTTACCTACCAAATCTGCAACAAGAAGATATTATAGGATTTATATTTATTTCCTATTATTATGCTTCCTCTTACCTTGCATAAAATCTTCCAGGGTCAATATACCAAGTTTCATTAAGATGATCATCCAACTATACAAAATTATAACCCTTTAATCAAAGGCTAGTGATCTATCTCCTCTACAGGCCTTAGTATGAGTATTACTGAGTTATGTATTATAAAATTAGATGACTCCTTGAATGTGATTTATGCAAATGTATTCAGTGTTGAAGTTTCAGGTGTTTCTATGTTTGGATGTCTTCTCAAATATTCTGATTAACTTAAAATCTAACATTCTGACTCAAAGAGTTGTCAGAGTTTTAATCTCTGGCAAACTACTATCTTTCCTATAACCCATCTGTTATAATAAAAAACATTATCCTTCAAAGACCTTTCTATATCTGTACTTGCACACTTATTATGCAGAACACTTCCCTAAAGCCCTTGATATTATCAATAAGAAGCTCTCAGAACTACTAGATAATGGTTATTTGAAATATTTATCAACCCAATTCTGTCTGTGTTCCTCTAGAGATTATGTCAGAGGGAATACAGTGAATGTTAGTCCGTTACTGGTATTGTACCTGTTCAATCAACTGTGGTCTCTGGGTCTCACTTTTTGTATTATTTGGCCTCAGGATCCCATGACAAAAATATTATTTGTGATAGAATCATTGCTTTCTGATGTGATATAATCAACAGCCCTAGTCTGTACCTTATACTTTTCAAAATACACCATACTGTCATAAAACAACACTTTCTTTACTAAAAATAGTTACTATTCCCATGGCTACCATTTTTTTTTTTAGAATATTTGTTTTTAGCTGACACAGAAGGAAAGAGTGAAATGAAGATTATTGAGTGTTATCTTGGTATAGACTTCTTAATAACTGAAATATTTATGTTATGCTTCATAATTCTGGGTAAGATTTAAAATTTTTAGAGATGAACATCTATGATTATATTTGATATAAAAAATAAGATTGAAAGTCATTTTCAAACATGATTTTTCCTTCCATATCTGCTTATATATTAATAGAGAGAAGAGACTTATCACAATATTAATGTTTTCACACCTTTGTATCCCTAATTAGTGCCAATCAAATCTGATTTATACAGTGACTAAACTAATGTTTCAATTGACAGGAAGATCTTCATACTGAGGAAAAATAATTTTAATTCAGAAAGTTAAGGTATTCTTCATCATCAAAAATACCCTAAGGATGAAATTATATGCATATAAATTAATATATTATCAGGAGTATATATTTGTTTACTCCTATACACATTCCATCCCTCTTATTTTACTCTACATTGTATAATAAAAAGAGAAATAAAACACTTTAAAGAAATGATAAACGTTTGTGGAGATACCTATGTTTAATGTAACTTATACACTACACAATGAATACATGTATCAAAAATCACATTGTTCCTCATAAATATGTACCTTTATGTTTCATTTTTGTTAGTTTAACATTAACTTAAATTTTAAAAATACTTCAAACAGAAACAAATAATAAAAACACAAAAATACTTAAAATACAAACAGGTTTTCAGAGGGCAGCCCAGATTCCAGTACTTGTGCCTGTGTATCAATGGGTAAACACATATACCTGAAATGCGTATGTTAGAGATACATTTAAATGATGAAAAATGTCCAAGGGATTACAAATTAAGGTAATATCCTATGACTAGGAAAGCCTTTGGTTTATTAACAACAAAGTAAAATTATAATTTGGCTTTAAGGAACTCTTAGGCATGTAATAAAACAACTAAAAATAGGTTAATTGTGATAAATGAAAAAAAAATCAGTCCTTTATATCAATATTACCAATTAAATAGTATGACTGGTAGGATAACTTTCTAAAAGTAGCATTTTTCAATTGGACAATCATACATTCAATCTTATATATTACAGTGACTGTAACTATATATAATAACTAATGTTTCAATTGACAGTGAGATCTTCATACTAAGGAAAAATAATTTTAACTCAGAAAATTAAGGTCTTTTTCATCATCACATATACCCTATATTATATATTTTATATTTACTGAGGCAGTCTTAACTTGTGTTTACTGACACTACAATGTCATGTCCTGAAATTTTAGATACTCATTTCCTTTTTTGAAAGTTGTTTTTTAAGAAAAATTTAGAAAGCCTAATTTCAAATTGAAGGAAAAATAAACCATTAGTTTGCTTTCCATCATTATATAAACTGAAATTCTACCTCTCAAAAAATGAATCAGAAGATGATAGCATTGCACAAGCTGTTTAAAAAGAAAACATTCCAAAATTGTATTTTTCAAATTTTATTTTTTTTAGTTTTTAGGCAATTTTTTTTCTTGACTTATATTGCTTATAGAGGGACTGGATTTTTTAAATAGCAGAGATATTTTATTTATGGGAACAAACAAATGTAATACACATACACATACATAACTTTGAAAATTTTCTCATAGGAAAAGTTCTAGTCAAAGCTTTCTATTTCTCAATGAAAATAAAGTCTTCCATGACAATAGAGGAAGGAAAGTCTCAAATATTTTAAAATATATTTCATCAGATACAAACTTAATGGATGATAATAGCTGGGTTTCTATGTGAAGTAGAATTTTGTGGACTTGACTATGAATGGCCCATCGTAAACTTAGTTTTCTTACCTTCTTTGGCAACTTCAGAATATGTGATTCAGAGAGGGCAAAGGTGGATATCAAAACTCAAGTAGAAAGTTAGTGATATGGAAGACCATAGAATGGAAGAAGGAAGAAAACATGGGTTGAGGATATTTGCCAGAAAAATTATCAATAAAGACAGGAAATTGCTTCTCACCTGTACTGGGATGGTATTAAATATTAAGATAAGGTTGATAGAATAATAAAAAAAAATTACTGAGTTCATTGAATTGAAATTTCTTCATTGGAACTTTAATACTTGACACAGACTAAGTTAATGATTTTATGTGACTTCAACCATATAGTTAGTTTCTAATATTTCCCTTCCCACATCCAAAGACAATGGGTCAAAAACCCATTGACCAAGCTAGGTTAACTTTATTGACATATCAACTGGATTTACTACTGACCCAAGAAAGGAGTGTTAGAAAAGCATTTGTAAAAAAAAAACTTGGAGTCTGCTGATGATAGAATTTCAAGTAGAAGTTAATAATTTTAATCTGGGCAAGGATTACTCTGAATTTTGTGAAAATGCAAAATATATGAACAATCAAACATATTCCTGTGTTTGAAAGATACAAATTTATGTAAAATTATAGCATTTTAGTTTAATCTGTGGAAAAAAAAACACTACTATAAGTTCATTTGAGCTTTAATAATGTGTTTTTATCCAGAACATCATCTTTTAAATAAAAAAAATCAATTTCTGTTATATCTGACAACATTACAAATGTGCCTTCTCTAATATTTTTCATTATGTATCATTATTGGTTACATTCTATACTACTGTCAAGATACTTAAAGAGGATACTGTTTTATAGTAGAAGTTTTCAAAGTGCTCATGATCAGTGACAGCAATTAGAAATAATTAAAGAATGGAAAAAGCTCTTTTCTACAAGTCTTCATTACTTAACTTTATCATAAATATTATTGGATATTAAATAATAATATTTAAAATAATTAACGTGGTTCAAAACCTATTTTCATAATTCAAAAGTCTAAAATTTAAGCAACAGACATCATTTTTAAGGATTTGTATATAAATGATTCTGTGTTTCAATACTGTAACTATGAAAAAGCACAATTAAACATATATATAATATCAAAAGTTTTGAAGTCATTGGATTGTTATGGCAACTCAAGTTCCAAAGCCAATTTTACTTATAGTGAATCATAATTGATACAGATATTCAAATGACCTATATTCTAGTTATCACAAGATACACAGTAATTCATATCTTTAAAAGCTAATCCAATAACTAAAAATCTGACAAAGGATAAAAACCAAAGACTTGATTTTAAAAGTGCAGCTATTCTCAGATTAAGAGTTAGCTAATTCATCATATGACTAATCATGCAGTTCTTCTGTATAATAGACCTTGAAATATTTTTTCTTTGAAACATATTTACAAACATGTTGTCTTTTAAAAAAGTAATCACAAACCTAATGTTAGAGATTTAATGGCTCAGTGAGATATATAAGCAAAAATCTTATTAATTGGGTGGGGGTGGAGAAAGAGGCAGAAAAACAGAAAAGGAGAGGAGAAGAGGGAAGGGGAGGAGAGGAAACAGATGCTTTCCTTTCAAGCAATTTGATGTGATGTAGATGATTAAGCCTCAATTGACCTGGACATGAAAAAAATAAACATATAGGAAATCCTAGAAAGTATTGAGATAAAATTTTATGTTTTTCTGACAGGAAAGAAGTTCATCAATGTAGAAAACATTTTAACTATTTCCTTAAATTTATCACAATTACTCTTTAAAAGCAAGATAGACCTGTACTTCAAAGACCAAACTACCAAAATTAAGCAAACACTTTATAAACTTATTTTAATTTACCTAAATTGTACTTTGAGCAAATCGATAAGACTACAAGACTGATAACATAAAAATGACTATTTTAAAGTATAAGTAAAAGTACTTGACATTTTGATCAATGTTGGGAACTTTTACAAGTACTTACATGTGAGAGAGCAAATTCTATTAAAAATCTCTAAAAACAGTGTTGTTTATGCTTTCCCTAGTGGCATTGGATATACCTGTAGCCAGTGGTTTTCAACTGTAGTTTTCAGTTTCTCTTTTGTAAGATATTGAAAATACAGCCACAGGGATTCTGACAACATGCCCTGAGTTTTTCTTCCTCATGTTGTGTTCTCAGTGCTGGGTACAATACATATTATATGAAAGACTCAATAAATAACCATTGAAGGAATAAATAAATAAATGAAGCAATCAATCAACCAATGAGAAAGAACTTGCAAAGTTATGGTCTGGACACAATATCAATTTATAACCCTTGACTAATTTAACAATCTCATTTCCTACTTAACTGTGACATGCATCCTCTACCCTAGCCACATCATTTTACTTAGAGTTTCCTGGGTGAATTATATATCAGCATTTACATAGCATATTTGACAATCCAAGTAAATCATTTGACATTCCTCTCTTCTAAACAACAAGATTAATATAGATAGTAATTTAATAATTATTGGCATTTCATTATTCTTGATTTGTTCTTTTGAAACAATTAGAATTGTAAATGAAAATTTTACACACAGAGTTTTTTCAAATTCATCCAAATACTTCATGAGTAAACTAAATTTGCACTTAGAAAACAAAAATATTAAAAATACACCTTGGGTTCTTTTTCAGTATTTACTGCATATGTAATTATTATTATTGTTAATTTTTTGAGAAAGAATGACTTCAATAAAATTAGTTATGTGTTTTTTTCCAGGGAAGTACATTACAACCAACTGAAATAACCAACTATAATTGTAAGGACGTTTATCAAATGTTAATATCTCATTAACTCTTAAGGAACATACATAAATATATTTTGTTCATTTTGTAACTGTTGTAAGGTACAAAATCCCATGGCTTATGCAGTCCTTTTGAATTTCTTTCAGTTATGTGTTATTTATTCCATGGATTGCTATTGGAAGAAGTGAATGTGAAAAGAAAGATTTGAAAACTATCCTCACATTCAACAGTTCCAGTTTCTTAAGAGGGCATAAAATAAGACAAGTAGGAATTTATTGGCAAAAATAAAGTGCACTAAACTTCATTGACCTCATGGGAAGCAGTGGTGCTTTTCCAATCTTCTACTTTCAAGATTCTAAGAAATCATGTCCAATTTAATTATGGGAAAGAGATAAAAAAAAAAAAAACATTAAGGTTGGAAGTTGCATTGAAGGGAACGATCATTAAAAAAAAAATCCAGATTAATGTGAAAATAATTCACCAATTCAATTACCTGTGAAAATGAAGATGGGAGTTTCTAGTGTTATTGATGACAATAATGGAAAGGAGAAAGAACCAAACATTTAATTGAGTGTATGTGAGGAGACAAAGTTATGCTTAAATGAAAGGAAAGGTCAGATGCCCTGTCTCCCCCAAAGACATAGAGATCTTCTAAAGTATTTCCTGAAAAAGGAAGTCAACCCAGAAGGGTAAACTAACATCTTTCAAGGAAATGGAGCAACTATTAATCTAAGATTGTGCAACTCAATAAAACATGTCCCAATAGTGCAGATAGTAGTACATTTTTCTTGGTATTTGTGAGTTAATAAACTGCAACAAACTTATTTTAACTACATTTTATGCCCATTTATCAAGTTTGTCATTTACTCGGGGAACTATTATATGTGAGATGTACTACTGTGATCATTTTAACCCAAAAGTTAGAAATAATGGCAGTAACAAGTACAAGCAAAAAAAATCATGAGTATTTCTTCTTAATGAGAAACAAATGTTCATAGTATCTATGTCCAAAAGTCCATTCTATGAGAATAAAGTAACCAAATTTTAAATTATGACCCATTGATTTCACAAGTAGTGCATGTTAACTGGAAAAAAAAAAATCTTTAAATTTAAAATTAAGGTTTTTTTTGACTGATCGCAGATCATTCAGCCATAGAACTGGTGATTTCAGGCTGCCATTTGCCTGCGGCTTGCAGACAAATTACTCAGGCTCAGTGCTAAATAACCCGCGGAAACTGCTTCTTGGAGCCTGCTCTTATCAGAGCATACAACGAGCACGGAGCAGCCGAGTTCTGGCTCCCGGAACTGCTCTGGCCCAAGGCTAAGGAGCCCGTGGAAACTGCTTCTTGGTCCGGGTCCTGCTGAGTACTGTGGAGGTAAATACCAAACGAGCCTTCATGGGCAGTGGCAACAGGACTGAGACGGGCCTGTGAAGGCCGGTCAGGACTCAACCGTTGCTTTGGTCAACCGGCAAAGGGAACGAAATGCTGCCATTCGCATAGGATACCAACATGGCAGAGATCTGATGTCATCAGAAAGCGGCGGAGGAGAGAAACAGTTGGTCTCCTGGTATGGAGGGTAAGTCACAGACACCGGAGTCTCTCTTGCTTTGTCCTCAAGCCAGAGGGAAGGAGCGGGGCCGCCGCCCGCACCAGGAGCAGGCCCAGCGGCTAGCCGGAGTGGTGGTCGCGTGACCCCAATTGGAGAGGGGGTGGAGCGGAGCCGCCACCCGCGCCCCCAAGGTGGGCAGACCTGTGACCAACCTGAAGTTCAGGCCCAACGGTCCGCGGGTGTGGTAGGAGGGGCAGGGCAGAGTCGCCACCAGCGCCTGCAAGGTAAGCAGACCTGCGACAGACTGGCGGGTCAGGCCCAGCGGCCTGCCAGCGTGGTACACACATCACCCCAACTGGAGTAGGGGCAGAGCAGAGTCTTAGCCCGCGCTCGGATTAGGCCCAGCGGCCCACCAGTGTGGTGGTCACGTGATCCCAATTGGAGTGGGGGTGGAGCGGAACCGCCACCTGTGCCCGCAGGGTGGGCAGACCTGTACCAACCAGCAGATCAGGCCCAGCGGTCCGCGGGCGTGGTAGAAGGGGCAGGGCAGACGCGCCGCCTGCGCCTGCAAGGTAGGCAGACCTAGGACAGACCCACGGATCAGGCCCAGCGGCCTGCTGGCGTGGTACACACGTCACCCCAATTGGAGTAGGGGCAGAGCAGAGCCGCCACCCGTGCCCAAAAGGTGGGCAGACCTGCGACCGATCAGCGGGACAGGCTCAGTGGCCTGCCGGTGCGACAGACGCGTCACCCCATTTGGAGTAGGAGCAGAGCAGAGCCTTCGCCCGCGCCCGGACCAGGCCCAGCAGTCCGCGGGTGTGGTAGAAAAGTCACACCAATTAGAGGGGGGGCAGAACAGATCTGCCGCCCGCGCCTGCAGGGTAGGCAGACCTGCGACCGACCGTCGGATCACGCCCGGTGGCCTGCCGGCGTGATACACCCGTTACCACAATTGGAGTAAGGGCAGAGCAGAGCCGCCGCCCACGCCTGCAAGGTAGGCAGACGTGCGACCGACCACCAGAACAGGCCCAGTGGTCCGCGGGCATGGTAGACACCTCACACCAATTGGAGGAGGGGCAGAGCAGAGCCGCTGCCCACGCATGCAAGGTAGGCAGACCGCTGCTCGACCCTGCAAGGGAGACTTTTCAACTATACAAGAGCAATATAAATATATAGGGGGAAAAACTTTCAAAAACACAACAGTTTCACCAAGCAGAAAGAAACACAAGCAGTATGAAAAGACAAGGAAAGAAAGGACCACAAGCAATGCAGGTCAACGCAACTTTAGAAGAGGTAACAGCTGCAGCAGATGGAATGTCAGATAAAGAATTCAGCAAAGGATCAGGGAGATAGAGGTTATAAAAAACAAACAAACAGAAATCCTAGAAATGCAGGAAGCAAAAAACCAACTTAAAAACTCAATTGAGAATACTACCAGCAGAGTAGAACACTTAGAAGATAGAACATCAGACAATGAAGACAAAGTATTTCAACTTGAAAAGAACATAGACAGCTCAGCAAGACTGTTAAGAAACCATGAGCAGAACATCCAAGAAATATGGGATAACACAAAGAGACCAAACTTAAGAGTCATTGGGATACAGGAAGGTATAGAGCTCCAAACAAAAGGAATGAGCACTCTATTCAATGAAATAATATGAGAAAACTTCCCAGACTCGAAGAATGAGACAGAATCCCAAATCCTAGAAGCCTACAGGACGCCGAATGTGCAAAATCATAAGAGATCCACACCTAGACACATTATAATGAAGATGCCCAACATACAGAATAAGGAGAGAATTTTAAAAGCTACAAGAGAAAGGAAGCAGATTACATTTAGGGGTAAGCCAATCAGGATAACAGCTTATCTTTCAACACAGACTCTGAAAGCTAGAAGATCCTGGAATAACATATTTCAAACACTGAAAGAAAATGGGTTCCAACCAAGAATTGTGTATCCAGCGAAATTAAGCTTCAGGATGGAAGACGAAATTAAAACCTTCCACGATAAACGAAAGTTAAAAGAATTTGCAGCTAGAAAACCATCTCTTCAAAACATCCTCGGCAAAACATTACAGGAAGAGGAAATGGAAAATAAGAATGAAAACCAACAGTGGGAGGTAGGACAGTAAAGGAGGGGGGATAATCAAAGAGGAAAACAAACCATGTTTAGTAACAGAAATAAACAAATATGGCTGGAAGAACAACCCATATCTCAATAATAACCCTAAATGTTAATGGCTTAAACTCACCAATCAAGAGACACAGGCTAGTAGAATGGATCACAAAACAAGACCCAACAATATGCTGCCTACAGGAGACGCATTTGATAGGAAAAGACATACATAGGCTGAAGGTGAAAGGTTGGGAAAAATCATATCACTCATATGGACTTCGGAAACAAGCAGGAGTGTCCATACTCATATCAAATAAAATAGATTTCAAGCCAAAGTTAATCAAAAGGGATAAAGAGGGACACTACATACTGCTTAAGGGAACCATACACCAACAAGACATAACAATCATAAATATATATGCCCCAAACAATGGTGCAGCTATGTTCATCAAACAAACTCTTCTCAAGTTCAAGAGTC
This sequence comes from Marmota flaviventris, assembly GCF_047511675.1. NCBI lineage: Eukaryota > Metazoa > Chordata > Mammalia > Rodentia > Sciuridae > Marmota > Marmota flaviventris. The sequence goes on from NC_092509.1 coordinate 4,642,940, forward strand.
TAATAGACCACCATACCATAATCATGGGAGACTTCAACACACCTCTCTCGCCACTGGACAGATCTTCCAAACAAAAGTTGAATAAGGAAACTATAGAACTGAATAACACAATTAATAACCTAGACTTAATTGACATATATAGAGTATACCACCCAACATCAAGCAATTATACTTTTTTCTCAGCAGCACATGGATCCTTCTCAAAAATAGATCATATATTATGTCACAGGGCAACTCTTAGACAATATAAAGGAGTAGAGATAATACCATGCATCTTATCTGATCATAATGGAATGAAACAGAAAATCAAGGATAAAAGAAGGAAGGAAAAATCATGCATCACTTGGAGAATGAACAATAGGTTCCTGAATGATCAATGGGTTATAGAAGACATCAAGGAGGAAATTAAAAAATTCATAGAGATAAATGAAAACACAGACACAACATATCGGAATCCATGGGACACATTGAAAGCAGTTCTAAGAGCAAAATTCATTGCTTGGAGTTCATTCCTTAAAAAAAGAAAAAAAACAACAAATAAATGATCTCATACTTCATCTCAAAATCCTAGAAAAAGAAGAGCAAAACAACAGCAAAAAAGTAGAAGGCAAGAAATAATTAAAATCAGAGCTGAAATTAATGAAATCGAAACAAAAGAAACAATTGAAAAAATTGACAAAACTAAAAGTTGGTTCTTTGAAAAAATAAATAAAATCGACAGACCCTTAGCTGTGCTAACGAAGAGAAGAAGAGAAAGAACTCAAATTACTAGCATACGGGATGAAAAAGGCAATATCACAACAGACACTTCAGAAATACAGAAAATAATCAGAAATTATTTTGAATCCTTATACTCCAATAAATTAGAAGATAGTGAAGGCATCGATAAATTTCTTAAGTCATATGATCTGCCCAGATTGAGTCAGGAGGATATAGACAACCTAAACAGACCAATATCAATTGAGGAAATAGAAGAAACCATAAAAAGAGTACCAACTAAGAAAAGCCCAGGACCAGATGGGTATACAGCAGAGTTTTACAAAACCTTTAAAGAGGAAATAATACCAATACTTTTCAAGCTACTTCAGGAAATAGAAAAAGAGGGATAACTTCCAAATTCATTCTACGAGGCCAACATCACCCTGATTCATAAACCAGACAAAGACACTTCAAAGAAAGAAAACTACAGACCAATATCTCTAATGAACCTAGATGCAAATATCCTCAATAAAATTCTGGCGAATCGGATACAAACATATATCAAAAAAATTGTGCACCATGATCAAGTAAGATTCATCCCTGGGATGCAAGGCTGGTTCAATATACGGAAATCAATAAATGTTATTCACCACATCAATCAACTTAAAAATAAGAACCATATGATCATCTCGATAGATGCGGAAAAAGCATTCGACAAAGTACATCATCGCTTTATGTTCCAAACTCTAGAAAAACTAGGGATAACAGGAACATACCTCAATACTGTAAAAGCAATCTATGCTAAGCCTCAGGCTAGCATCATTCTGAATGGAGAAAAATTGAAGGCATTCCCTCTAAAATCTGGAACAAGACAGGGATGCCCTCTCTCACCACTTCTGTTCAACATAGTTCTGGAAACACTGGCCAGAGCAATTAGACAGATGAAAGAAATTAAAGCCATAAAAATAGGAAAAGAAGAACTTAAATTATCACTATTTGCAGTTGGCATGATTCTATACCTAGCAGACCCAAAAGGGTCTACAAAGAAACTATTAGAGCTAATAAATGAATTCAGCAAAGTGGCAGGATATAAAATCAACACGCATAAATCAAAGGCATTCCTGTATATCAGCAAAACATCCTCTGGAATGGAAATGAGGACAACCACTCCATTCACAATATCCTCAAAAAAAAATAAATAAAATAAAATACTTGGGAATCAACCTAACAAAAGAGGTGAAAGACTTATACAATGAAAACTACAGAACCCTAAAGAGAGAAATAGAAGAAGATCTTAGAAGATGGAAAAATATACCCTGTTCATGGATAGGCAGACCTAACATCATCAAAATGGCGATATTACCAAAAGTTCTATATAGGTTTAATGCAATGCCAATCAAAATCCCAACGGCATTTCTTGTAGAAATAGAGAAAGCAATCATGAAATTCATATGGAAAAATAAAAGACCCAGAATAGCAAAAACAATGCTAAGCAGGAAGTGTGAATCAGGCGGTATAGCGATACCAGACTTCAAACTATACTACAGAGCAATAGTAACAAAAACAGCATGGTACTGGTACCAAAACAGGCGGGTGGACCAATGATACAGAATAGAGAACACAGAGACCAATCCACAAAACTACATCTTTCTTATATTTGATAAAGGGGCTAAAAGCATGCAATGGAGGAAGGATAGCATCTTCAACAAATGGTGCTGGGAAAACTGGAAATCCATATGCAACAAAATGAAACTGGATCCCTTTCTCTCGCCATGCACAAAAGTTAATTCAAAATGGATCAAGGAGCTTGATATCAAATCAGAGACACGCCGTCTGATAGAAGAAAAATTTGGCTACGATCTACATACTGTGGGGTGGTGCTATAAATTCCTCAATAGGACACCCATAGCACAAAAGTTAATAACTAGAATCAACAAATGGGACTTACTCAAACTAAAAAGTTTTTTCTCAGCAAAAGAAACAATAAGAGAGGTAAATAGGGAGCCTACATCCTGGGAACAAATCTTTACTCCTCACACTTCAGATAGAGCCCTAATATCCAGAGTATACAAAGAACTCAAAAAATTAGACAATAAGATAACAAATAACCCAATCAAGAAATGGGCCAAGGACCTGAACAGACACTTCTCAGAGGAGGACATACAATCAATCAACAAGTACATGAAAAAATGCTCACCATCTCTAGCTGTTGGGTGCAGAGCAGGCTGAACTGTGTTGTCTGCAGGGCAGGCTGAACAGATGTTGGCTGCAAGATAGCCCACGCACTCAAACCCCCCTCTATCTGGTCCTTTATCACCTCTTTGCCTCAAGTCTGAACATTCAACCCTGCTTAAGACTGAACACTTAACCCCCCCTTGGGCCAACAAGGCAGCTTGCCGACCCAGAGGCCCCATTAGATTTGGGCTATAAAAACTCCCTCCTGCCAGGCCCCCCTCTCTCTTGCTCTTTCTTTCTTGCTCTCTCTCTCTCTCTCTTCTCTCTCTCTCTCTCTCTCTCTCTCTCTCTCTCTCTCTCTCTCTCTCTCTCTCTCTCTCTCTCTCTCTCCTTCTTTCTTTTCTCTTTGTTGCACTGCTGCAATAAAGATCTCTTGGTCACTCCGAGTGTTGTGGTCACTTTCCTTTCATTGGTGCCGAAACCCGGAAGAGGGTTAAAACCCACTTTTGGGTCCCTCTTCCTTCGGAAGTGCCACTCACCGGATGGCCTGAACGCAGGCCTGAACCCATTTTCTCGACTGCCAGAACTCCATCCACCACCAGCCTTCGATTGGTGAGTTTCCCCTTCCTGGAGTCCTAAACCCAATGGTGGTGTCAGGAGCATTTGACCGTTGATTGTCCGGCAAACCTCTTTGCCCACCTGCGGGGAGGAAAACACCCCACCACAGCCTTTAAGGCTACGGTGGCCCTCAGGGACTCCTTCCAAGGGCAGAATAGACTCCTGGGTTCAAAATTATTCCCTTCCCTTCCCAGCTGTTAGTTACCAGCATAGGCTTTGTAGGTCTCCCTCAAAGGACTGTGTAACCTCCAGGGACACATAACAGAGAACTGAACATCACAGTCCACCCAGACCTTCACCATCTTGGTGGCTCTCCTAAAATCCAAGTCCTCACACCTTCAAGACTCGGCTGCTAGAGATAACCTTACCCTCCCCTTCCTCCCTCTTCCCCTGTCTCTCTCTTTCCCCTCTTTCTGGCCCTGCAAGTCTCCGGCCTCTCCAGGAGGGGTGCCGAAAAGAAAAGCCTTGGCCAAGGTCTCTCCAGCTCCGTCCAGGACGAGAGCTTCGACTGTCAGGATTCGGTGATGACCAATCTCTGCAGCTCGAACCTGCCACTAAGGCACTCCTGATTTTTGGCTCTAGCGGGGACGCCCCTTTTGCCAATAAATCAGTTTCCTCCTTCTCTCTTATACTACGGTTGTGTCCTCTTCCTTCTCCTCTAAACTGTTTGCGTCTCCTTCCCTCCTCCTTATACTACTTTGCGACTTGGGTAATGTGTCCTCTCTGCCGGTCGACTCTCCCCTACAATGCCTCTTGGATAACCTCAAAACCCTCTCCTTGACACCAGACATCAAACCCCCAAAATTGATCAAATATAGCACCCAGGCCTGGCCCACTTATCCCTTAGACAACCAAAGCAGATGGCCCCCCTTTTGGGTCCCTGGATCCCTCCATTCTAAGGGATCTCTACAATTACTGTGAGCATTTGAAAAAATGGGTAAAAAGCTGCTATATCAAAGCTTTCTTCTTGCTTGTGCTCTCTGCATCTCTTGCAGACCTCTGCAAATTCTTCTAGCTTGCAAACCAACACCCACAACCACTGATCCCCAATCTCCTCCTCCTCCGGACTCATCCACTACTTTTGACCCTACTGATGAATTTCCACCCTATCGCCCGGCTCAAATAGGTCCTCACCCTCAACCTTCTGCCCCAGCCCCTCCACTGTCTCCCCCACCTGAACAACCTGACTTCTCCTCTCCACTCACTAGATCAAAAACCTAAACAACTGTCTTTCCTCAAACCATTGCCTCTTTTCTGAGGTAGCAAGTACTGAAGGAATCCCTCTACCCACTCACTCCTCTCTTCTTCTGTCAGCGCCCATACCAGGTGTCACCAGGTCAGCTGAGGAGAGCCCTTGGACCCCTATCAGAGATCTGGTGAAAATGGCCTTTAAAGTTGCTTTGTCATCACTGAAAACAGGTTACTAAGAATTGTCCCTTACAAGCTTTTTGTGATATTCACTCCCATCCTCCCCTCTGCTCTACCTGTTCTACTGCTCAAGTTTTCCTTGCTAGGGAAAATCCTATTCCTTTACATCACTCCTTCCTCATTCTCAGATCCACCTAGCTGCTCTCAGCCCCACCTTCCCATCTTCCCCTCCTTACCCAGGTCCACAGAAAAGGCTTAACTGACCTTCTCCAGAAATCTTCACCATGGCTGATTTTATGACTTTCAGCAAAAGAATCTCTACAAAAAGTTCAATGTAGATAAACTTCCTATTTTCCTGTTGCCCTGTTTTACTTGGTCACTGGCTGGAAAAATCAGCACTCAAAAAGTTAGACAACCCCTTACTAGTTTTTTCACAAAATATGTAAAACAAGGCCTCTGGCTTTGAGCTGGGGCTTCACAGAGAAGGCTACATGTCTAAGATAAGGAGGTTACCAACTGGGCTCCATGATAACAGCTGGCAGGGGTGGGGAGGGTGGGGGGAAGAGGAGAGAAAGGGAAGAAAAAGCTCTCCCCCTTCCAAGTGTCCTTGAAGGGTTAACTTGCCCAGAACAGAGGGAAAAAAAAAACTGCTTTTTGTGAACTTCTGGGGACTGTGAACTTCTGAGCCCCTACCCTTACATGTTGGGTACAAAATTCTGAAAGATATGAGGACATGTCTGCAAGCCATGAGGAGCACCACTAGCACAAGAGCTCTCATATCCCATCCTGACCCCCAAACCTGGATTGGAGCTTGTGTGGTTAAAGGCGATAGAACCTTCCCTATGTTCTTTCAGGAGCCTGGTGCACACACGTGTTCACATTTATTCCACAGTATATATGAACACCATGTGGGCCAGGGTAGGAGAGAGCCCTCACCATGGAGCCCGAAGACCCCATATGTCCACACAGTCATGCAGACAGCGCTTAGCCCACAACCAAGCTATCTTAGCATAAATGTTTCTGACCCTCCTGGTCAGCCCATCTCCTGAGTAGCTCCTGACTGCCCTGCAGGGAGACTTGCCCCTGGTCTCCTGGCTTCTGTGAGGGATGATCATTCCTGGAATGCCCATCTCAGGATGGAGAGAGGGGACTATATTCCATTCACTGACATTCAGACATGGATCCTGGGCACTGTTGCATCCTGAGTTTTCTGAGATTTGCATTGTATGTGCAGTGATGTTCTTTTGGAGAGTGGAATGAGACCATGGAAAGCGGGCACCTGGGGCTGCTCTTTGTGGTGTGAGAAGTGCACTGTCCACACTAACAGAGCTATTGTGTATCTTTGCCAGCTGTGCCAATCACACCTGTCTTGTGTGTGTCAATGCCATTGCTCTGCCATGTGTAGAACCAATGCACTGAGCAGAGAAGACATAGTGGCTCTTCTGCTCAGCTATTATGGGTGTGTGCACATGTGTGTGCATGGATGATTACAAATCATACTATAACTAGATTTTGTGAAATAGAAAAATTTATATGAAGATTTTTGAGAGCTTTCTGGAGCTGGGAGGAGGTAGGATGTGGAGCAATCAACCTTGTTCTTGCCGGGTGCTTCCCATCTGAGCCAATCTCAAACCTAGTGTGGGGAACTCCAGTGCCCTTCGTCTCAAGACTTGCAGTGTGTGACCCTCACTCTGGGGCTGTAGTGCCCATCACAGAAGAAACAAGGCTCCCTGGAGATGCACAGAGTCTGACTCCACAGCCCAGTTCCTCCAGGAGGTAATGTTTTGGGTAGGGAAAAGGTTGCACTCCTTCTTGGACTACATCACTGAGCTGTGCAAACCAGAGTTCACCTTCCCTCTCACACAGGATGGCAGAAGAACCCATAGTGGTGAGAAGAGCCCAAGTGCATTAGTGAGATACTAATTGTTGGATGAAACAGGACAAGGTGAACTCACCATGGCCCATGGCTCCATCATCTTTCCTCTAGATGTGCTTGGAGGCCCCAGAGCTTGGTCTTCAGTAGAGCAGCTGCTAGAGGCCTATTGAGAAGAGTTTCATGGGCTACAATGCTGATGCACCATGATCTATGAAGCCTTTCTTTCACCTGGGCCTTCTTGCTTTTAGTCTTGAGTCGAAAAATTAAGAAAGGCCTTCCCCAGACTTTATCACTGTTCCCAGGGGCTGCTTGAATGCATTTTGATAAGACCCAAAATATTGAGGTGTATGAAGCACAGGGAATGGGTACTCTTCAAATGTCTCATGTCATTTTCTAAATTTTTTGGCTTTCTTTGCAGTTATTAGAGGTCATGTGACTAGTCCTGACCAGTGAACTATTTTTTTTTTTAATTTTTTATTGTTGGTTGTTCAAAACATTACATAGTTCTTGATATATCATATTTCACACTTTCATTCAAGTGGGTTATGAACTTCCATTTTTTACCCCATATACAGATTGCAGAATCACATCAGTTACACATCCATTGATTTACATATTGCCATACTAGTGACTGTTGTATTCTGCTGCCTTTCCTATCCTCTACTATCCCCCCTCCCCTCCCCTCTCCTCCCCTCTTCTCTCTCTACCCCCTCTAATGTCATTCATTTCTCCGCCTTGTATTATTTTCCCCTTTCCCATCACTTCCTCTTGTATGTAATTTTGTATAACCCTGAGGGTCTCCTTCCATTTCCATGCAAGTTCCCTTCTATCTCCCTTTCCCTCACACCTCTCATCCTAGTTTCATGTTAATCTTCTTCTCATGCTCTTCGTCCCTACTCTGTTCTTAGTTACTCTCCTTATATCAAAGAAGACATTTGACATTTGTTTTTTAAGGATTGGCTAGCTTCACTTAGCATAATCTGCTCTAATGCCATCCATTTCCCTGCAAATTCCATGATTTTGTCATTTTTTAATGCAGAGTAATACTCCATTGTGTATAAATGCCACATTTTTTTTATCCATTCGTCTATTGAAGGGCATCTAGGTTGGTTCCACAGTCTTGCTATTGTGAATTGTGCTGCTATGAACATCGATGTAGCAGTGTCCCTGTAGCATGCTCTTTTTAGGTCTTTAGGGAATAGACCGAGAAGGGGAATAGCTGGGTCAAATGGTGGTTCCATTCCCAGCTTTCCAAGAAATCTCCATACTGCTTTCCAAATTGGCTGCACCAATTTTCAGTCCCACCAGCAATGTACAAGTGTACCCTTTTCCCCACATCCTCGCCAGCACTTGTTGTTGTTTGACTTCATAATGGCTGCCAATCTTACTGGAGTGAGATGGTATCTTAGGGTGGTTTTGATTTGCATTTCTCTGACTGCTAGTGAAAGGAAAGTGACCACAACACTCGGAGTGACCAAGAGATCTTTATTGCAGCAGTGCAACAAAGAGAAAAGAAAGAAGGAGTGAGAGAGAGAGAGAGAGAGAGAGAGAGAGGAAGCGCACGCAGGAGAGAGACAGAGAAAGCAAGAGAGATATCAAGAGAGAGGGAGCAAGAGAGAGAGAGAGAGCAAGAGAGAGAGAGAGAGAGCAAGAGAGAGAGAGAGCAAGAGAGAAAGAGCAAGAGAGAGGGGGGCCTGGCAGGAGGGAGTTTTTATAGCCCAAATCTAATGGGGCCTCTGGGTCGGCAAGCTGCCTTGTTGGCCCAAGGGGGGGTTAAGTGTTCAGTCTTAAGCAGAGTTGAATGTTCAGACTTGAGGCAAACAGGTGATAAAGGACCAGATAGAGGGGGGTTTGAGTGTGTGGGCTATCTTGCAGCCAACATCTGTTCAGCCTGCCCTGCAGACAACACAGTTCAGCCTGCTCTGCACCCAACATTCCTCCCTTTTTGTTTTTCTAAGTGACACGGGGGACTGCGTAAAGTCCTCTGGCTTCTTCCTGCTTAATGTTGGGTGGCGTTAGACCTAGAAGGGGAAGTGGAGGAATGTTCGGGGGACAGGTCTGAGAACACCAGGGCAGCCAGAAATAACACTCAGTGGCTACAGACAACTACTGTGGTAGGGGTAAAGTCCATAAAAGTTCCTTGAAGCCACAAGTCCTCGATGGCATCAAACCAGTCCTAGATGGAGGAGATTCTTGGTATCAGCCACTGGTCCTGTAGCAGGGACTCTAGGAAGTATTGGAGGTGGCTTGGTTGAATCCAGTAATGTTAAGGGTGACAGACCGCTTGCAGCCAGTGGAAGTGCAATCGCCTTGACCCATAAACTGAGAGTTGGTGGTGTCATCCTGGTGTTATGTCGCTTGGATGTAGAAGCCAAGCCGTATCTGTGGTTTGAGATAAAAACTTGAGAGAGAATAATGATTAGTAAAAGAAGAAGAGGGTTGGAGAGAAATTTTGAGTTTGGTGGGCATGGTGGAAGTCCAGGACTGGACATTTGGAACAAGTGCCTTTTTAAGGTGGGAGACATGGTGGTACCAGGGGGAGTTTAGGTTTGATGCTTCCTTGTATGGATACTGTAGAGCAAACAGAATAAGCAGAGTGGACGTGCTGGAGAGTAGTTCTCATTCCTAGGAAGTGAAAGAGGGGTTGTGAAAATTGGAAAAAGGGGTTAGAAAGGGTTTTAGATGGGAACAGAGTCTCTGGAGCCAGAGGAGTTGGTCATGAGTCGTAGGTGTCCATCTTGGGCATCAGGGATGGTAGTCTTAAAGAAGTAGTTGATTGAACAGCTTGTTGATGAATTTGTGTATCTGATCTTGCATGAACCTCTGTAGTCAATTTAATAGACATGGTTCTATTAGGAGAAACATAGAGAGAACTAATAGGGGTCCTGTGAGGGGGAGGAGCCAAGGCCATACTTGAGTGAACATTCCCCATGGAGCCTGTTGGCTTAGTTGCTGTCTCCTCTTTTCTAGCTGTTCTTGTCCTTCATTACTCTCAGGAATGACTGGTTTTGGCTTAACTGGTTTTGGCAGGTGTTTAAGATCAAGTTGGTCAAAATTGACTTTGTTTCTATCTATTGTTAAGAGTCAGCTGAGTTCCCATAGGGGTAGCTCATGGGGGAACCTGAAAGCAGCTTCTTAGTTCTGCTAGTGCCATTTGTGCTAGGATGGGTTCAGGTCTTGCTTGACCATGTGGCTTCCCTTGGAAGCATCAGGGATGTCTCCTGTCTCCAATGACCCTCCTATTCACAGCAAATGCACTGATTGGCTTTTCATTCTCCAGTAGTCTCATTAATCTCCCTGATCAGGAGGTTATGTGGCCCAGAGTTGCAAAGCTCTTTAGAGAAGTTCCTTGTTTCCTGAATTCAGACTGACTCAGAGGGCCAGAGCCAAATATTGGTTTTCTTGGCCAATTTAGTTTAACTTTAAGTCTTGATCATAAACATCCAGCAAAGTCAGTTTCACCCTAAATTAAGAGTATTGGGCTTTAGCTGAAGTCTGGCCTACTTTGGAGTCATTCTTACACGTAGTAAGATGGGAAGCACAGCCTTATCTCAGGTAAGGCTAAGATTTATAAATCTTAGGTAAAGTGTTCTAGTATTGAAGCTGATCTCTTTTTTTTAATATTATTTTATAAAGTTTACATATATTGTTGCTTGATGTCACATGAATACTAGGTAATACAGTATATTACATTTAAATTGTACCCAGTGTATAGAACTTTATATTAATCTTATTGATAACGGGTCCAGTTATAAAACATTAAATGATATAAATAAATCTCCAATATGTTATTTTTATAAGCCTAAAATAACCATGCAACCATTTGGAGAACACTAGATTGATATACTTTTTTTAAAGCTTCTATCTTAATGACATATACCTGGAAAATACGAAAATATGAACACATTTAATATACAAAGAAGAGTAATAGTACCACAATTATTATTGATGTTTTTATATTAGTCAAGTTTAGCTTTTAGAGAAATAACATATTACAATATTGCAAAATAACAGTTGTTGTTTAACCATAGTTGTATATACAGACCTTCTTTAGCACTTACTTAAACCCTCTTATTTACTTAACAGACTCTCTTATCCAGAAACACATTTTCCTTCTATTAAATCCATATCTAGAACCTTCTAATTTCTCTTTCCTATTTGTTAACTCTTTGTTTTTTTTTACATTTTTAAATAATTCCTGTAAATTTCTGAATTGAGGCAAATTATTTCATTTTAATAAGATATATTTTGTTATTTGCAGTACACAATTAATCACATCTGTTGAACATTTCATGAAAACATGAACAATGTTTAAGTATATACAATTATACCGTTGTAGGAACGGACAAGGCAAGGCACCTAAGATAGCACTGAAGATAGGGAAACAGTTTTATTTGGTTGCAGCCGGATTTAGAGGGCACATCTTCTGCTATAATCAATTAATCCCTGAACCCCAAGTTTAGGTTGTTTCAGAATTTTGTACCCAACATGTAAGGGTAGGGGCTCAGAAGTTCACAGTCCCCAGAAGTTCACAAAAAGCAGTTTTTTTTTTCCCTCTGTTCTGGGCAAGTTAACCCTTCAAGGACATTTGGGAGGGGGAGAGCTTTTTCTTCCCTTTCTCTCCTCTTCCCCCCACCCTCCCCACCCCTGCCAGCTGTTATCATGGAGCCCAGTTGGTAACCTCCTTATCTTAGACATGTAGCCTTCTCTGTGAAGCCCCAGCTCAAAGCCAGAGGCCTTGTTTTACATATTTTGTGAAAAAACTAGTAAGGGGTTGTCTAACTTTTTGAGTGCTGATTTTTCCAGCCAGTGACCAAGTAAAACAGGGCAACAGGAAAATAGGAAGTTTATCTACATTGAACTTTTTGTAGAGATTCTTTTGCTGAAAGTCATAAAATCAGCCATGGTGAAGATTTCTGGAGAAGGTCAGTTAAGCCTTTTCTGTGGACCTGGGTAAGGAGGGGAAGATGGGAAGGTGGGGCTGAGAGCAGCTAGGTGGATCTGAGAATGAGGAAGGAGTGATGTAAAGGAATAGGATTTTCCCTAGCAAGGAAAACTTGAGCAGTAGAACAGGTAGAGCAGAGGGGAGGATGGGAGTGAATATCACAAAAAGCTTGTAAGGGACAATTCTTAGTAACCTGTTTTCAGTGATGACAAAGCAACTTTAAAGGCCATTTTCACCAGATCTCTGATAGGAGTCCAAGGGCTCTCCTCAGCTGACCTGGTGACACCTGGTATGGGCGCTGACAGAAGAAGAGAGGAGTGAGTGGGTAGAGGGATTCCTTCAGTACTTGCTACCTCAGAAAAGAGGCAATGGTTTGAGGAAAGACAGTTGTTTAGGTTTTTGATCTAGTGAGTGGAGAGGAGAAGTCAGGTTGTTCAGGTGGGGGAGACAGTGGAGGGGCTGGGGCAGAAGGTTGAGGGTGAGGACCTATTTGAGCCGGGCGATAGGGTGGAAATTCATCAGTAGGGTCAAAAGTAGTGGATGAGTCCGGAGGAGGAGGAGATTGGGGATCAGTGGTTGTGGGTGTTGGTTTGCAAGCTAGAAGAATTTGCAGAGGTCTGCAAGAGATGCAGAGAGCACAAGCAAGAAGAAAGCTTTGATATAGCAGCTTTTTACCCATTTTTTCAAATGCTCACAGTAATTGTAGAGATCCCTTAGAATGGAGGGATCCAGGGACCCAAAAGGGGGGCCATCTGCTTTGGTTGTCTAAGGGATAAGTGGGCCAGGCCTGGGTGCTATATTTGATCAATTTTGGGGGTTTGATGTCTGGTGTCAAGGAGAGGGTTTTGAGGTTATCCAAGAGGCATTGTAGGGGAGAGTCGACCGGCAGAGAGGACACATTACCCAAGTCGCAAAGTAGTATAAGGAGGAGGGAAGGAGACGCAAACAGTTTAGAGGAGAAGGAAGAGGACACAACCGTAGTATAAGAGAGAAGGAGGAAACTGATTTATTGGCAAAAGGGGCGTCCCCGCTAGAGCCAAAAATCAGGAGTGCCTTAGTGGCAGGTTCGAGCTGCAGAGATTGGTCATCACCGAATCCTGACAGTCGAAGCTCTCGTCCTGGACGGAGCTGGAGAGACCTTGGCCAAGGCTTTTCTTTTCGGCACCCCTCCTGGAGAGGCCGGAGACTTGCAGGGCCAGAAAGAGGGGAAAGAGAGAGACAGGGGAAGAGGGAGGAAGGGGAGGGTAAGGTTATCTCTAGCAGCCGAGTCTTGAAGGTGTGAGGACTTGGATTTTAGGAGAGCCACCAAGATGGTGAAGGTCTGGGTGGACTGTGATGTTCAGTTCTCTGTTATGTGTCCCTGGAGGTTACACAGTCCTTTGAGGGAGACCTACAAAGCCTATGCTGGTAACTAACAGCTGGGAAGGGAAGGGAATAATTTTGAACCCAGGAGTCTATTCTGCCCTTGGAAGGAGTCCCTGAGGGCCACCGTAGCCTTAAAGGCTGTGGTGGGGTGTTTTCCTCCCCGCAGGTGGGCAAAGAGGTTTGCCGGACAATCAACGGTCAAATGCTCCTGACACCACCATTGGGTTTAGGACTCCAGGAAGGGGAAACTCACCAATCGAAGGCTGGTGGTGGATGGAGTTCTGGCAGTCGAGAAAATGGGTTCAGGCCTGCGTTCAGGCCATCTGGTGAGTGGCACTTCCGAAGGAAGAGGGACCCAAAAGTGGGTTTTAACCCTCTTCCGGGTTTCGGCACCAATGAAAGGAAAGTGACCACAACACTCGGAGTGACCAAGAGATCTTTATTGCAGCAGTGCAACAAAGAGAAAAGAAAGAAGGAGAGAGAGAGAGAGGGAGAGAGAGAGAGAGAGAGAGAGAGAGAGAGAGAGAGAGAGAGAAGAAGAGAGAGAGAGAGAGCAAGAAAGAAAGAGCAAGAGAGAGGGGGGCCTGGCAGGAGGGAGTTTTTATAGCCCAAATCTAATGGGGCCTCTGGGTCGGCAAGCTGCCTTGTTGGCCCAAGGGGGGGTTAAGTGTTCAGTCTTAAGCAGGGTTGAATGTTCAGACTTGAGGCAAAGAGGTGATAAAGGACCAGATAGAGGGGGGTTTGAGTGCGTGGGCTATCTTGCAGCCAACATCTGTTCAGCCTGCCCTGCAGACAACACAGTTCAGCCTGCTCTGCACCCAACAGCTAGAGATGGTGAGCATTTTTTCATGTACTTGTTGATTGATTGTATGTCCTCCTCTGAGAAGTGTCTGTTCAGGTCCTTGGCCCATTTCTTGATTGGGTTATTTGTTATCTTATTGTCTAATTTTTTGAGTTCTTTGTATACTCTGGATATTAGGGCTCTATCTGAAGTGTGAGGAGTAAAGATTTGTTCCCAGGATGTAGGCTCCCTATTTACCTCTCTTATTGTTTCTTTTGCTGAGAAAAAACTTTTTAGTTTGAGTAAGTCCCATTTGTTGATTCTAGTTATTAACTTTTGTGCTATGGGTGTCCTATTGAGGAATTTATAGCACCACCCCACAGTATGTAGATCGTAGCCAAATTTTTCTTCTATCAGACGGCGTGTCTCTGATTTGATATCAAGCTCCTTGATCCATTTTGAATTAACTTTTGTGCATGGCGAGAGAAAGGGATCCAGTTTCATTTTGTTGCATATGGATTTCCAGTTTTCCCAGCACCATTTGTTGAAGATGCTATCCTTCCTCCATTGCATGCTTTTAGCCCCTTTATCAAATATAAGATAGTTGTAGTTTTGTGGATTGGATTCTGTGTCCTCTATTCTGTACCATTGGTCCATCCGCCTGTTTTGGTACCAGTACCATGCTGTTTTTGTTACTATTGCTCTGTAGTATAGTTTGAAGTCTGGTATCGCTATACCGCCTGATTCACACTTCCTGCTTAGCATTGTTTTTGCTATTCTGGGTCTTTTATTTTTCCATATGAATTTCATGATTGCTTTCTCTATTTCTACAAGAAATGCCGTTGGGATTTTGATTGGCATTGCATTAAACCTATATAGAACTTTTGGTAATATCGCCATTTTGATGATGTTAGGTCTGCCTATCCATGAACAGGGTATATTTTTCCATCTTCTAAGATCTTCTTCTATTTCTCTCTTTAGGGTTCTGTAGTTTTCATTGTATAAGTCTTTCACCTCTTTTGTTAGGTTGATTCCCAAGTATTTTATTTTATTTATTTTTTTTTTTGAGGATATTGTGAATGGAGTGGTTGTCCTCATTTCCATTCCAGAGGATGTTTTGCTGATATACAGGAATGCCTTTGATTTATGCGTGTTGATTTTATATCCTGCCACTTTGCTGAATTCATTTATTAGCTCTAATAGTTTCTTTGTAGACCCTTTTGGGTCTGCTAGGTATAGAATCATGCCAACTGCAAATAGTGATAATTTAAGTTCTTCTTTTCCTATTTTTATGGCTTTAATTTCTTTCATCTGTCTAATTGCTCTGGCCAGTGTTTCCAGAACTATGTTGAACAGAAGTGGTGAGAGAGGGCATCCCTGTCTTGTTCCAGATTTTAGAGGGAATGCCTTCAATTTTTCTCCATTCAGAATGATGCTAGCCTGAGGCTTAGCATAGATTGCTTTTACAGTATTGAGGTATGTTCCTGTTATCCCTAGTTTTTCTAGAGTTTGGAACATAAAGCGATGATGTACTTTGTCGAATGCTTTTTCCGCATCTATCGAGATGATCATATGGTTCTTATTTTTAAGTTGATTGATGTGGTGAATAACATTTATTGATTTCCGTATATTGAACCAGCCTTGCATCCCAGGGATGAATCTTACTTGATCATGGTGCACAATTTTTTTGATATATGTTTGTATCCGATTCGCCAGAATTTTATTGAGGATATTTGCATCTAGGTTCATTAGAGATATTGGTCTGTAGTTTTCTTTCTTTGAAGTGTCTTTGTCTGGTTTATGAATCAGGGTGATGTTGGCCTCGTAGAATGAATTTGGAAGTTATCCCTCTTTTTCTATTTCCTGAAGTAGCTTGAAAAGTATTGGTATTATTTCCTCTTTAAAGGTTTTGTAAAACTCTGCTGTATACCCATCTGGTCCTGGGCTTTTCTTAGTTGGTACTCTTTTTATGGTTTCTTCTATTTCCTCAATTGATATTGGTCTGTTTAGGTTGTCTATATCCTCCTGACTCAATCTGGGCAGATCATATGACTTAAGAAATTTATCGATGCCTTCACTATCTTCTAATTTATTGGAGTATAAGGATTCAAAATAATTTCTGATTATCTTCTGTATTTCTGAAGTGTCTGTTGTGATATTGCCTTTTTCATCCCGTATGCTAGTAATTTGAGTTCTTTCTCTTCTTCTCTTCGTTAGCACAGCTAAGGGTCTGTCGATTTTATTTATTTTTTCAAAGAACCAACTTTTAGTTTTGTCAATTTTTTCAATTGTTTCTTTTGTTTCGATTTCATTAATTTCAGCTCTGATTTTAATTATTTCTTGCCTTCTACTTTTTTGCTGTTGTTTTGCTCTTCTTTTTCTAGGATTTTGAGATGAAGTATGAGATCATTTATTTGTTGTTTTTTTTCTTTTTTTAAGGAATGAACTCCAAGCAATGAATTTTGCTCTTAGAACTGCTTTCAATGTGTCCCATGGATTCCGATATGTTGTGTCTGTGTTTTCATTTATCTCTATGAATTTTTTAATTTCCTCCTTGATGTCTTCTATAACCCATTGATCATTCAGGAACCTATTGTTCATTCTCCAAGTGATGCATGATTTTTCCTTCCTTCTTTTATCCTTGATTTTCTGTTTCATTCCATTATGATCAGATAAGATGCATGGTATTATCTCTACTCCTTTATATTGTCTAAGAGTTGCCCTGTGACATAATATATGATCTATTTTTGAGAAGGATCCATGTGCTGCTGAGAAAAAAGTATAATTGCTTGATGTTGGGTGGTATACTCTATATATGTCAATTAAGTCTAGGTTATTAATTGTGTTATTCAGTTCTATAGTTTCCTTATTCAACTTTTGTTTGGAAGATCTGTCCAGTGGCGAGAGAGGTGTGTTGAAGTCTCCCATGATTATGGTATGGTGGTCTATTAGACTCTTGAACTTGAGAAGAGTTTGTTTGATGAACATAGCTGCACCATTGTTTGGGGCATATATATTTATGATTGTTATGTCTTGTTGGTGTATGGTTCCCTTAAGCAGTATGTAGTGTCCCTCTTTATCCCTTTTGATTAACTTTGGCTTGAAATCTATTTTATTTGATATGAGTATGGACACTCCTGCTTGTTTCCGAAGTCCATATGAGTGATATGATTTTTCCCAACCTTTCACCTTCAGCCTATGTATGTCTTTTCCTATCAAATGCGTCTCCTGTAGGCAGCATATTGTTGGGTCTTGTTTTGTGATCCATTCTACTAGCCTGTGTCTCTTGATTGGTGAGTTTAAGCCATTAACATTTAGGGTTATTATTGAGATATGGGTTGTTCTTCCAGCCATATTTGTTTATTTCTGTTACTAAACATGGTTTGTTTTCCTCTTTGATTATCCCCCCTCCTTTACTGTCCTACCTCCCACTGTTGGTTTTCATTCTTATTTTCCATTTCCTCTTCCTGTAATGTTTTGCCGAGGATGTTTTGAAGAGATGGTTTTCTAGCTGCAAATTCTTTTAACTTTTGTTTATCGTGGAAGGTTTTAATTTCGTCTTCCATCCTGAAGCTTAATTTCGCTGGATACACAATTCTTGGTTGGAACCCATTTTCTTTCAGTGTTTGAAATATGTTATTCCAGGATCTTCTAGCTTTCAGAGTCTGTGTTGAAAGATAAGCTGTTATCCTGATTGGCTTACCCCTAAATGTAATCTGCTTCCTTTCTCTTGTAGCTTTTAAAATTCTCTCCTTATTCTGTATGTTGGGCATCTTCATTATAATGTGTCTAGGTGTGGATCTCTTATGATTTTGCACATTCGGCGTCCTGTAGGCTTCTAGGATTTGGGATTCTGTCTCATTCTTCGAGTCTGGGAAGTTTTCTCATATTATTTCATTGAATAGAGTGCTCATTCCTTTTGTTTGGAGCTCTATACCTTCCTGTATCCCAATGACTCTTAAGTTTGGTCTCTTTGTGTTATCCCATATTTCTTGGATGTTCTGCTCATGGTTTCTTAACAGTCTTGCTGAGCTGTCTATGTTCTTTTCAAGTTGAAATACTTTGTCTTCATTGTCTGATGTTCTATCTTCTAAGTGTTCTACTCTGCTGGTAGTATTCTCAATTGAGTTTTTAAGTTGGTTTTTTGCTTCCTGCATTTCTAGGATTTCTGTTTGTTTGTTTTTTATAAGCTCCATCTCCCTGTATTGTTGATCTTTTGCTTCCTGGATTTGTTTGTGTAATTCATTGTCAAAGTGATCTTTCATTGTCTGATTTTGCTGTCTAATGTCTTCCTTGAGACTCCAGATCATCTGAAGCATGTATATCCTGAATTCTTTATCTGACATTCCATCTGCTGCAGCTGTTATCTCTTCTGAAGTTGAGTTGACCTGCATTGCTTGTGGTCCTTTCTTTCCTTGTCTTTTCATACTGCTTGTGTTTCTTTCTGCTTGGTGAAACTGTTGTGTTTTTGAAAAAAATTTCCCCCTATATATTTATATTGCTCTTGTATAGTTGAAAAGTCTCTCTTGCAGGGTCAGGCGGCGGTCTGCCTATCTTGCAGGCGTGGGCGCCGGCTCTGCTCTGCCCCTCCTCCAATTGGTTTGACATGTCTACCACGCCTATGGACCCCTTGGCCTGTTCTGCTGGTCGGTCGCAGGTCTGCCTACCTTGCAGGCGCGGGCAGCGGCTCTGCTCTGCCCTTACTGCAATTGGGGTGACGTGTCTACCACGCCGGCAGGTCGCTGGGCTTGTTCCGGGCGCGGGAGGCTGCTCTGCTCTGCCCCTACTCCAATTGGGGTGATGTGACTACCGTGCCGGCAGGCCGCTGGGCCTGTCCCGGGCACGGGCGAAAGCTCTGCTCTGCCCCTACTCCAATTGGGGTGACTTGTGTACCATGCCGGCAGGCCACTTGGCCTGATCCGCCGGTCGGTTGCAGGTCTGCCTACTTTGCAGGCGCTGGTGGCGGCTCTGCTCTGCCCCTCCTCCAATTGGTGTTACTTGTCTACCACACCCATGGACCGCTGGGCCTGTTCCCGGCACGGGTGAAAGCTCTGCTCTGCTCCTACTCCAATTGGGGTGATGTGCCTACCACCCCAGCCGGCCGCTGGGCCTGTTCCACCGGTTGGTCGCAGGTCTGCCTACCTTGCGGGCACAGGCGGCGGCTCTGCTCTGCTCCTACTCCAAATGGGGTGACATGTCTGTTGCGGCGGCAGGCCACTGGGCCTGTTTCGCTGGTCGGTCACAGGTCTGCCTACCTTTTTGGCCCGGGCGGCGGCTCTGCTCTGCCCCTACTCCAATTGGGGTGAAGTGTGTACCACGCCGGCAGGGTGTATATTCATGCTATGTTTCTCACTGAGTACAGAAAATTATAAAAACTGAGAAGGGACTGAAAGGCAGGTTGACCGTGAAGGGCTTTTGTGGCCACAGAGGGCCAGGTGGTCTTTCCATGGTAACATCTTCTTTAGGGGAGAGAAAGTTTTTGGTGTGACTGAGTGAGTTTATAAAAGAGGATAGTGTGCATTCAAAATTCAGTTTAGATTAGGTTTGGCTTTCTCAATGTGTGTTCCAGAATTGTTCTGAGATGAACCTTTCTCAGAAATTACTGATGAAATACTAGCCACAGACAATCTTTTGTAAATAGCTGATTGGTTATAAAGGAGACTGCATTCAGACCTGAATGTCCATTCTAAAGTTCACAGCTAGGCTCTGCCTTCAGTTGAGACTTGTAGCAGCACAGAACAGAAAGAATATATTCCAAGGAATAGCAGCTGTGCTCAAGGTTAGGAGCATTCTCAGAACTTCCTCACAAACCTGTGGGATGAAGGCAAGCAATGGGTCTTACTTATGAGTCATATAACTATGTACCTATATAATCTATATAGCCATATGACACAGTGCTAAAGAGCTTCCTAGCCTTTGTGATAAAACTTTAATTTTTGTTCTGGTTTTGCCAATTTGTATCTTGGTGATCTGGTGAATATTCCCAATGCTTCTAAGCCTCAGTCTGATGTTTACAAAATGGGGATGATAAATGGACCCTTGCCTTTGAGTTCTGTGGGGGATTAAATGTGAAGATTATGGAGAAGAAAATATGCCCTCTGAGCAGGATCTGAGATGCTCCGTTTGAGGAGCACATCTCTGTGGCAGTGACTCCTTGGATAGTGGTTCCTGAACATGTAACCCCTTTTCGCTGGTCACAGAGCTAGGTAACATTCCTCAGCTTCTATGACAGTTGGATGAGGCTATGTGCCCGAATATTAGCTAATGAGATAAGAGTACAATCAAGGTAGGCCCCATCCAGCCCTGTCCCTCAAAACCCCACCCACACTTTTCTGTCACTTCTCCTGTACTGTGTGCCTCAGCTGAGCCTGGCAGACATGTAGCTGCTTGAAGGCAGTGGGTCAGTGACCGGGAAAGAGACTGCATAAGTGACCTGGAAGAGAGACCTTGTAAGACTAAAGCATCAATTCTAATTCTACAAGAATGATAACTACATCTTATCTTGTTTTAGCCAGGACACCAGTCTCCATGCATTTGGAGCAACATCTCACTTTATAATACAGCACCCATTGCTCTGATGAGGAGGGCAGGTGATGGATCTTTTCACTGCTGAGTGGAGCCTTCCCCACATGTCCAGTTGTGTCTGTTTATGATGAGGCCTGTGTTATGAAAGTTCTCTGGCTCCAACTCAAAATTCAATATCAACACCTCAGGGCAAGTGTAAGCCTCATCCCCAGTAGAAGCTGGAGACTACTGACTACAGTGGTAGATGTTTAGGAGGCAAAGCACCAGCCATATGACTGAACTTTGAACAGAGACAGTGATGTGATCTACCTCAGATACACCTCTTGTAAATCATCATCATCCTCATCATCATCATCACCATCACTGTCATTGTTATGTAACATTCATCTTCCTCATATTCATCATCACCACCATCATCATCACCATCATTACCACTACCAGCAGCAGCAGCAGCAGCAGCATCATCATCATCATCATCATCATCATCATCATGACTAAATCTATACACTTGTGTGTTCACTCAGTAAACAGATTTTGAACAGCTACCAGGAACAAGAACATGGTTCATGCTCTGGGGGAACCTATATTAGGGAAGGGAAATATCAATAAACACATAATCCAGGGAATGTGAGATGAAGGTTTTTGTTGTAAAAGTGATATAAAGAAATAAAGCAGAATAAGGGTATTATGGAGGATTCCATTATTTTAAATAGGGTGGCAGGAGGGGATCTCTGAGCACAGATCTGGAGTCAAGGTAAAGTGCAGCTCTAGCATGATGGACAAGCATTTTGACATCAGTACTGTCAAGGTGTGGGCCATTTCTGTCACCACTGTTGGCAGTGATCATGCTTTTATCTTATACCTAGGGTAGAAGTAGGTTTATTCATTTTTACGCTCACCCCATTGTAGTGATTCCATCAGTGTGTCTGGTTTTACATAATCATCTATCCACACAACTCCACATATGTTAAGTTTATGATCTAACCCAATGGTATTATGCATGATTGGTTGTCTGTAAGTCTAATGTGTTTTTCATGTGTATTGCAGGTATTTGGTCACACATAAAGAATACAGATAACCTGGATTGCATTTTTTTGTCACCTATACTATGGGTTGTATCCAATCCATAAGTTTTTTTTAACTTTTATTAGTTCTTTTAAAGACATGACCAACAGTGTATTGTATGTTTGGGTTTATATTTGGGGATCATATTGTAGGCTATATGGTGTTATGAATAATGCATTAGGAAGTGCTGTATAGTCCAAGAATGTCACTATACTCTTTTCTAGAAGCATGGAATGTGGCTTAGGTGAGTCTCAATGTGTAACATTGTGTGCCCAATTCCAAAAAACTTTATAAGTTAAGTGTTCTCCTGTTGTATAGTTTATTTAAAGT
The DNA here is from genome assembly GCF_047511675.1 of Marmota flaviventris. Lineage (NCBI taxonomy): Eukaryota > Metazoa > Chordata > Mammalia > Rodentia > Sciuridae > Marmota > Marmota flaviventris. The sequence continues at coordinate 4,664,687 of NC_092509.1, forward strand.
TGAGTTTTATTCATGCTGATTCTAGTGTATAGTTTTTTCTTCTTATCCTTGCAAAGATATGATTTATTAGCATAATGCGTGAAATTATTGAAATGTGTGAAGGTGTATCTTGTGCTATTTTCTTGAGAAATTATATTTGGTGTCTATTGCTTCAAGCACATCTCCAAAGTTGTTTGTTTTTATGTTCCTAGACATTGTTAAATTTTAATGATTGTAATTAAAGCAAGAGTTTCCTAAGAATGCTTGTGAGGTTCCTCTTGTATAAGGCTGTACACCAGTGGTGCCTGAGGGTAGAAACTGTGCAGTGTACCTGTCAATTAACACTGTTTTGAAGCAGAGGTAATCCCAATGTAGAACTCCCTATTTTGAAGATGGCCAAATTTGTTTCACCATTTTATAAGGCTGAGGAATGGAATCTGTAATAATTATAGAAAATTTATATGTTTGTGTACCTTATGGTAATTGGATCTGACCATGTCTCAGCTTTTGGAAATAAATCATTATCTCTCTAAAAATCTCATGTTACATGTACTAAGTCAAATTTACCATATTATGGGATGTTAAAAATATCTATTACACACCATACTGTGGTGTTTTCATTATAACCCCCTGGAATGAAGTTCCATACATCTTCAGGAAATGAGAACATAAACGCTGAATGATGGTAATGATGAAATTTTGCCTCAGGATAATAGGGTTTGATTATGTAATTGGTTTGTATAGGAGGTTCTTGGAGATTTTCCCCATTGAGGTATGTGTATGTTAAAATACATTGCTTATTAGTGATGTCTATGCATGAGGTTTGTGGAAACATGGGTGAAAAGAAGAGTGATAGAAATTTTAATTTTGTAGCCCTTTTGTATTTTAATTCTGAAGGCCTTTTCCCCCAGTTTCCAGGGTGCCAGGCCAAAGCTCTCCTAGGAGAAAAGCTGGTTATTTCTCAGGGTTTGCTTGGTCCATTCCTTGGCCTGGTGTGGGGGCAGAAGTCTGCCTCCTTGTTGCCCCTCTCCACATGTCTTCACAAAAAATGAGTCATATGACTGCCAACAGGACTTATTACGGGGCTATACTGTGCTACCTGTGGCAGAAATTGGTGGTGACACAACCCTAGTGGCCCTTGTCCCTGGGCAATGGAGAGCGCACCACCTTCATACTTCAGCAGGAGATGGGGAATGGCAAGGGGCACATGGATGGTTGTGCTCTGGGCCAGACTGGGCTTAGCTAGGTGCCAATGTGTGTTTTAGCTTCCTTGAAGTGAACCAGGCTTCTATGTAATGCTGAAAGTAGTGGAAAGTGGGCACCAGGATGTGAGCCATAGGCCTGAATAGACCCAGAGATCCTGGGAGCTCAAGGCAGAGTTGTTTATAGCAGGGTGGCTCTCCATATTATGGCAGTAGAGGGGCTGTGGTTTATCTGAGAAGGCCAGGGTCATGGCCACTTCCTAAGCCACAGGGTGGGGTGGGATGAGGGAAAGGAAAGTAGATGTTATGGTACTCAAAAAAATTATGTGTTGTAGGAGGGCTTAACATAATATTCAATTATGTAAATGTACATGAAAATTTTATCAGGATTTCATCTCACTCAAAAAAGAAGTAGTATTATGCAAACCAACTTATATAATGTTGGTGGTTATATAAATATTTTTAGTCAGAGTGGAGAATATATATATATATATATATATATATATATATATATATATATATATATATATATATTCTAGATATATATCTATGTATATATCTTTGGGGAAAAAGTCATCATACAAATGAGATACCTTTATAAACATGTTTATTCTGGTACTATTCACAATAAGAAACACAATCAACATAGGTGCCTTTCAAAAGATAAATGTAGAAAAATTGGGGCGTGTACAAAGGTTGGCCTATATTTTGTCATAAGGAAGAAAGAAACATCTCATTTGCAGGACAATAAATGGAATTGGATATTACTGTGTAACATAAAATTAGTCATGGGAACATTTGTACCATACAAATTTTCTCACTTGTGGAATCTAAAGAAAAAGCAATAAGGAGAAGAAGGATGAGACAAATTATTTGTAAAATATAATGGGATGCGTGTGTGTGTGTGTGTGTGTGTGTGTGTGAGAGAGAGAGAGAGAGAGAGAGAGAGAGAGAGAGGGAGAGAGAGAGAGAGAGAGAGAGAGAGAGAGAGAGAGAGAATGAAAGTATCAGAAGAAGTGTAATCATTCAAAGCTTGATATATGCATGTGTGCAAATAGAATAGTCAAACCCACTAATCTAGAATTGATGTAATTGAAACATTAATGTAGAAATATAAATAAAATGCAGATTCAGAAACTTTAAGAAAAAAACTTATATGCAAGAACTGAAACTAAAACTGGTACAAAAAACATACTTGAATATTTTAATAGTAATTATATTGATAATGATTTCTGGGAAATGACATACATTAGTTAGTTGCACATTCTACCATAAAATACCTAAAGAAACCATTTTATAAAGAAAAAGGACTCAGGTACCTCAGTTGTTTGCATTGAATTCCATGGTGCCTTTCTTGCTCAGTTCTAGAGAGGGCTCTGAACTGTGACACACCCTGACAGGAAAATGTGTGCAAAAAAATGGTCACACCTCAAACCAGGAAGCAAATAGAGAGCACAGTTAGGTTACACAATCTAATGGGCATGCCCACCGACCTATGGGCCTATACATGAGCCCATCCAAGGGTCTCACCATCATCCATTTGCACCACTGGGAGATCAGACATTTAATAAATAGGCCTTTAAGGGAAATTCAACATTTGGTATTTAACATTATACCAAAATCATGAGCCATAATACAGAAATAGACAAGCAGGACTATGTCATAACTTCAAGGTCCTGTTCAGCAAAGAATACAAGAGTGAAAAGTCAAAAGAGTGAGGGAATAAATTCCCAAACCCGATATATGACAAGGAATTAATAAGTAAAATACATGATAGGCAGTTCCAACTCAAGAGAAAGTAATAAATAAAAACCCAATTGAAAATGGTCAAATAATCTTAGTAGATATTTCTCCCCAAAAGCATAGAAATGGAAAAATTGTATAAAAAGATGTTCAGTATTAAGAATCATCATGATAATAAGTATCAAAATGCCAAAGACAGTAAGTAAAATCTGGTAGGAAGGCTATCATTGTAAAACAAGTGTTTCAGGTTTTGGGGAAGATTGGACACTTCTTTACTGGACTTTCAGTTTTGACCAGGAAGGTATTTACATATTTATGTCACATATACTTTTTAAGAGGACAGATCTCATTAAAATAATTTTACAATGATGAAAAATTACAATCAATAATGTAAAGTTAAGGGAATATATCCTCAGGAGATAGATCAGATTGTGATTATTGTACAATTTTAAATATTTACAAAACATGATTTTTTGGGGCTGGGGATGTGGCTCAAGTGGTAGCGCTCTCGCCTGGCATGTGTATGGCCTGGGTTCGATCCTCAGCACTACATACAAACAAAGATGTCGTGTCCGCGGAAAACAAAAAAAATAAATAAATAAATAAATATTAAAAATTCTCTCTCTCTCTCTCTCTCTCTCTCTCTCTCTCTCTTTCTCTCTTTAAAAAATACATGATTTTTTAGATTGTGTAAATATTGGGATGTGTAAATTTCAACTCAATAATCTGTTTTAAAATATTTAAAACAACTTACTCAACATTCCTACTTCCAGTGGAAATAAAAACATGTTTGTAAAAGAACATATATATGTACAACTATTCATAATTATTTAAATATTTTAATTTTAATTGACACATGCATTTCTTTTTAAATTTATTTTTTAGTTGTTGATAAATACAATACCTTTATTTATTTCATGTGGTGCTGAGGATTGCACACAGTGCTTTACACATGGAAGGCAAGAACTCCACCATGGAGCCATCACCCCAGTCTGACACATGTACATTGTTATGGTACAATATAATAATTCAATACATATATTGATAAAAATGGACTAATTAGTATTTTACCTCCTCAAGTACTTATAATTTCTAATTGTTGACAATATTTACTTTTTTCCAGTAAACTTGAAGCATATCATAAATTGTTTTAGATATACAACAGAATACCAGAACTAGTCACTCCCACCTGTGTTTGTGCTCATTTTAAAATTTGCCTAAAACTGAAGTTTCCAAATGTTTAACACATTTTTTTATATATATTCATAAAATGTCAATTTATTAAGACATAAAAAAGTGATGCTTGTAATCTTAGCAGCTTGGGAGGTTGAGGCAGGAGGATCATCATTCAAATCTAGCCCCAGCAATTTAGCAAGGTCCTAAGCAAATTAGAGAGACTCTGTCTTAAATAAATAAATAAATAAATAGTCTAGTAATGTGGCTCAGTATTAAGTGCCCTGGGATTCCATCCCTGGTGCAATGAAAACTAATTATTTAATTAATTAAATAAAATAAGTAAATGGCTTTTCCACAGAAAAATGAAAAAATATCAAAACACTATTCTAAACAAAAAAGTAGACATCAAAGTGTATATCATGAGGGGCTGGGTTTGTGCCTCAGTGATAGAGTTCTCACCAGGCACATGTGAGGCACTGGGTTAAAACCTCAGTGCCACATATAAATAAAATAAATATATTATATCCACCTACATCTAGAAAATAAATATTTCAAAAAATGTATGTCATGAGTTTTTCTAGTCTGTTTCATAAGTAATTAAATTAATATGTTGATCAAAATCAAAGCAAAGCTGCCTATGGTCAAGGCAGGTGTGAATTATACAAGATTTTTTTTTTTTTCATTAATGAATATGACTCTTATGGTGAGGATGTTGAATCCTGCAGAAGAAGAAGAGTTACTGATTGGGTTAGGTTCAAGGTGGAATGCTGGAATGTTCGCTTGGATTTATGTTGTAGCTAGTGGATCCATGGTTAATTTGCAGAGTCCTGTGGTGAATAGATGCCTTAGAGGAGCTAAAATTTTCTGTGAAGATTGAATTTAGGCTAAAGTATGACAAGCTTAGTAATGTGGGGCTGGAGTTATTTTTTCCCAATAACCTGAGGCCACAACTCAGTTTTTACAAACTTCATAGAAGATGTAGGTAGACCTACCTATCATCACTTTGTTGGTAAGTGTTTTATTTTCACTCAAAACTGCTCCATCAGTTAGAAGTTGACTTGTAGGTAAGATGTGAAAAGCATTGTGAAGAAAAGTAAAAACCTCTGCATAGATAAAGAAAAATGCCAATTCATCGACAAGCTGAATGCTGCTTAAAAGAGTGTGAAGGGGCTGTCATCTTGAAGAATGGCAGGATAGAGGAAGTGCTTTTCAATATCCCCAGTCTTACAAATGCTTATAGAAAAGTGAAGATCATCAAGTCAATGCTCATGGAGGAATAGCCTTTCCTGGTACAAGGACTAAGTGAACAAATATCGAAATATAAAAGATGTGGTGATGAAGATGTTAAACATACTGACATTCATTAGAGGTCAGGAAAGTTTGAGGTTTCTTCAAACTTTCAAAAAATACAAGTGCTATGCACCGATGGTTGTGTGGGCCCTCTCTCATCAAGCAAGAAGGTCCATGGAACAGTTTAGAAGAGACTGTAGTTGTGAATTTGCTAATAGAGACCTCCGGAGGGAGACCGAGCAGAAAGCAGGTCTGATTTTATTGTGCAGTTACCATGTATGTATACTCAGGCACCAGCTAAGCAGATTACAGGCAGCCACCAATACAATTTCTGGCCAACTATCGATGCAGTGACCAATTGAGGTGTGGGCCATGGAGAAATAGCAGAGACTGCAACACATAGATTTATGCTCAGAGCTGTGCCTACAAGTAAGTGGTTTGCCACTCACACACCTAGCATGGGGGAGTTGTTTGCCACACAGATGCCCTTAACATATGCCATGTATGCAGTACTCCAAGCACTTGTCCTCACAGATGGTCTCTAAGACATCACTGTGGCCTTACCTCTACTAAGGTTTCTTTAGGTGCCAGGCTGTGCCCCTACCTCTGGTCTCCTTCAGATGAGATAATTGTGGTCAGGTGATGCAGGAGTGCATCAACCTCATGAACAGGAGATTTGCTACCTTCACATGAGGACACATAATTGATGCTTGAATTCTCCTTTGACTTGTATTCTTTATCATAGAGCATAGAGTTATCACTCTCTGGCAGTAAAATCTCATCTTTCTGGCAGTAAGATAAATATGGTGTATTAAAGTGTTAAACATTTTCATTCAAAATTAAATTTAATTAAACTATTCAAGACAGCATTTTGTAATTATTAGTTGTATTAGATGTATAAATTGGTAATTTATGATATATGTTTTTTTCAGTCACAGAACAGCTGGTCCAATGACCTCATGGGCCTTCTTTGCCTCAGGAGGATCCAAGTTCTGTGCAGTTCTGACTTGAGAACATGTTCAGCAGGAGGAAAACTCATGTCTGTTCTTGAAGTCTGTGGGGGCTCTTTGCTACAGCTTCATTAAAAGTTTATCTTAGTAATCTAGCAAAAATATGCTCACATTCTGGACTTTTTCCATGTGTGTTGCTCTTTACTTCCTCACAAAATATTTCAGAAAATCTTCTTTTATAAATATATTTATCCTTTAAGATAAATGGGTAAAAGCCATATGGTGATGTGATAATTTTTACAAATTCAGGGTCATTTTCATGGAGAAATCCCCATATAGATGCATATGGTAAAACACATATAATATGGAACAATATACTAATACCAAGATTGTTATTTCAATGAACTGGAAACAGGCCAGTGCCACCTGAGCCATGTTGGGGTATAATATGAATGGCAAAAATATAAATATTTTGTAAATAATATGGTATAAATTTTAAATGAATGATTTATAATTTATTTTCTCTATATATTACAATTATAAGATGCATGATTTCATCAGTAGTTTTAGTAGCCAAGGACAAAATTGTTTTTCTAGAGTTGTTTTCTCAATGGTCACAACTCCTAAGTTAAAGCAACACTTTTCTATAAGAATATATGATTGAAGAAAAGGGGGGCAATAGATGTTCTTTAAAATGAGGTTTAATATTTCTTAAAGGTCAGTCATTTCTCTCTTAATATACTAGTGGATAATATTAAGACATAACAATATGTGCATTTATTGGTGGTGGATTTGTTTTACTACATGATTACTGCAGGGAGATATTTCTGCTCAAAGGAAACTGCAGAAAATCACATCACTTTGCCTCATTCCACTGTCTCAGCACCTGACACCTCTCACAGTTAGTGAATGGTCTCTGAAAGTTTCTCTCACACACTCATAATATTATTTGCAGAATTGACATGTTTAGGCTTAATGGTGTCTCCTATTTGGGGAATGAGCAACTGGTGGTTATTATCATGATGAAAGGGCACAGCAGTTGTGAGTGCCTGAATGATAGGTGGCACAGTGATGGAAGAGGAGTGTATTGGAATGGGGAAGTTGAATGCAATTTTAAGGGAGGAGACTTGAGAGAGCAACAATTTAACTGGAGTTTAAACACTAAGTGTGGTGGAGATCATAAAGATCTGCAGTTGAGGGCAAGCAGGGCTTTAGCTAAAAATGGACTGGGTCTTCGAGGGGTAAGGTTATTGTCACAGAGCTTTCCAACAAGTTGTTAATTTCACACAATAATACACTGGGCCCAATAATGGAAAGAGCACTCAAGATGCATTCTCAACCATACCAAAAAACTCTTCCATGGTGACATACCTAATTCTATCCTCACATATTGTGACTTTCATTGTGCAGAATCTCCATGATACTGTTTTTATAAACATGGACAAGAATACCTCAGATGGCCCGTGACAGAGCTGAGGGGTTTGATCAGAATTTCCTCAATATCACAATGCAGGTTGGAGTGTTCCTGTCCTTGACTCTGGGAAGATAAAGTCAACAATTATTTGACCTGAAGACTGGCACTGCAATTGAGTATTTAATTCTGCAGTCTGTTTAATGCATCTTATGTTCCTCACTATTGGAATACCTTGAGACAATTAAATATTTCATTAAAGCAAAGGCTTCTGCGGTTCTTTCTCAAAGTCATCATCTTAGAAACCACTGACTTCAAGATCCAACATGGGAATCAACCCTGGTGATGCTCATCCCATGGCACTTACTCCCTCCCTGGTCATCAAGCTCACCTTCCAAGATGTGAAATGTGTCAGATACAAAGTCTTTCCAATGCTTGCATCTCCCCCAAATTCATGCATTGACACCAAACCCCAGTGAGGTGGCCTTGGAGGTTTGGCTCTTTATGAAGATAATTAGGTTTAGATGAGGTCAGGAGAGTGGGGCCTTCATAACAGGCTTAGTTCCCACACAAGCGACAGCAGGGATCTGGCTTTCTCTCTCCCCCAATGTGAGGACAGCAGAAAGGTGGCCATCTGAAACCCAGGAAGAGCACCCTCACTGGGCATCAAGCAGCCATCACCTTTATCCTGGACCTCCAGGATCCAGAACTATGAGAAATTAACATCTGCTCTGTGACCACTCGGTCTCCGGTGTCTCCTCACAGCAACCTGAGCTAGATAAGGTGCGAACCAGCTCAAAGTTGAACATGGTCTGTGACCTGCTGGGGCCTGTGAAAGGAGAGTAGAAGAAACACATCACCCATGGCAAGAAGCATCCAAAGTCGGTGGTTGCTCCGCAGATCTGTCTCCACCCAGCAACACTGTTCAGCTATATGCCCACTGACAGTTCATCCTCAGCCTGGGACCTGGAGTGAAGGCAGGCATAAAAAAATCCCCAGTCCATTATATTCTAAAATTAAAATACTTTACATATATTTTCTTTGCAAATATACAATATGACAGATGTGGTGAGTTTGCAAGTTAATACTTCCAATTCCCCAGTGAAGGCATGTAGGCAAAGAGCTCAGCAATGGCCTCAGGCTTTGGAGTGCCCTGGCCATAAGTACCAGCCCAGTTAGTTTCCACTGCTTCCCTCTGTGACAGGACTTTTTGGTACCCTCATTTTGCAGAACAAGAAATGAAGATTCAGACAAATTAAGTCAGCACAAAATGTCACAAAATTGATCCATGGCAGAGCTGTAAATCCTACCCACATCTTGTAGAAATCTGTAACCTAACATCTTTATCCTCTTTTGCTCCTACCAGAGAGCTAAAGCCACTCAAGGTCCTGCCTGCACATTCTTGGCAGTGGCCAAATATCTTAGTCCATTCAGGTTGCTAGAAGAAAATAACAGTTCTGTAGGACATAAAGTCTGACATGGAGGGGCTAGAAGATTGGAGTTTAGTGGGAACCCACTTCCTGTTTCCTAGGTGTCTTTCTGTTGTGTCCTCACATGCTGGAAGGAGCAAGGAAAATCTCCAGTGTGTCATTTATAAAGGTACTAAACCCAACCATGTGGACATCACACTTATGTCACAATCACCTCCAAAGACCACATTTCTTGACACCATCACACTGTGGGGAGGGGGGGGAAGATTTCAACATATGACTATGGGGGCCCCACATTCAGATGACAGCCTCACATCAGACCTCAATTTTACCATCTATGAAAGGTGAAAGGATACGTGATACTAAGCCTGGATAACCTCATCATGTGTAATGGTCACCATGGCAACCAGGTTGGACCCCTCCTCCAGACTTCAGCCCTGGGGTTTCTGGAACCATTTGTGGACATGCTGATGGAGGCAGAGTAATTGAAGGACAGTGGCCAGGGGCTGATGATGGCATGGCTACTTCTTTCCTGGCACAGACTCAGGATGTCTCCCTTCCAGGACTAAAGAGCCAGGCAGCATTGCACTGACCCTTTTGGGCCCCATGTGGCAATGTGGTAGAAAGAATAGCCTGCAGAGCCAGAGATGGGCCCTGGTGCTCTCATTTCCACCTATGAAAAGCAGGTGGGAAACTAAATCTGTCTTCTTGTCTGTAAATGGGGTGCCCACAGTATCTACCCCAAATGCTTAAGAATAAGAAACTAAACATGGGTGTTCCAAAGCACCTGGCACCATGTAAGGGCTTATTACCACAATCAGCTTTTCCTGGTGGCCACAGGCCCATTATGAACCTCAGCTCTTCCTCTGGACAAATGGCCAATTCCCTCTTTGGCTTTCCAGTTACACACTCAACATGGGGCAGCTGCCATCATGTCAATTCTAAACCAGCATTAATTAATGGGTACATGGAGACACTGGTCCACTCACCAAAGTCCATGTGAAAGGATGGAAGTGATAACAATTTGTTGGCATCTTGTCCTCTCTCCCTCTTTCCACTAAACGCTCCCCGCCCTCTAGTCCTGATGCTTGGCTCCATGCACTTTGTGCTGCCTGTATTTCTCTCCCACCAGACTCTCCAAAGATCACTGCCTCCCACACATCCTCAGTGATCTTACTGACCTTAAATAATTTATTTTCAGTCCTCATATTTGTCTCTGAAACTAACCCACCAGGATATCATCAAAGTGTGCTTGAATGGGAATGGGGTTTAGAAAGCATCAGCCACACAGTGAAATTCAAGAGTGGCCCTCCAGGGTGGAGCAAACCACAGGCATGGTTTTGATACTGTGCTGCAGCAAAGAACTTGGTTGGTTTTGCTGCCATTTGTGGCTATTTCCACACATGATTCACAGAGCGGGTGGGAGTCTCAGACTACAAGTTCAGAAGTGTGCCGGGCACACCGCTATATTCATCTGCCACAAAACCTTTCCCCACTCCTCACTCAAACGTGAAATACCTCTCCTTATTGGGCTACCAGAATTGTTTTTGAAGTGGTGAAATATAGCCCTCACACAGAGAAGAGCGATCACGGGCTCCCTCACCCAACACCCAACACCAAGTTCCTGTGCGGCACATCCCCAGCGGCTGAGCACATATTCAGTAATACAAATGCTTTCTACAGCCTTTGTGGTGAGCTTATTGGCTTAAGAAAACTTGGTTTTAATTCTCTTCCAATGCTCCCCTCATAACTGGAAACACTCTGTGTGGCTTACTAGTTAAATGTCACGATAAGGTAATAAGAATGAGGGAGAAGGATAAGTCAAGAATTACTTGAAAATAACAAATTCTTAAAAAAATTCATCCTGTTATCTACAATTCCCCTCTCCAAGTTTGCAGCCCAGCTAGGATGCTCAGCTCAGCTGCAGTGGCTGCTACTAGGAATGATGGTAACAATTTGCTCTCAAAGGGAAATCTCAAGGAAGATTCAAATACCTTAATGAACCTTTCTGGACTCTACCAAAGGGCTCTTTGTCCCGCCACCCCACAGTCTGCCCTGCTTACCAGATGGCCTGTCGACCAGCCCCTAGCCCATTACTGCTCCTGTGTAGGGGGCCCACCAGGCCCCACCCCGCCCTTCGTGCCCTCCCATTGCGAGCACAGCCTCTGACATGAGCTAAGCAGGCCTCAGCTGAGTGGTGCCCTTGTTGTTCTGGCCACAGACGCCATGCCCAGGCAGCACCAGGTCCTCAGGGGACCCAGCATGACTCCAGAGAGACAGGGGCAGGACGTCTTTACTCCCAGGCCTGAGGCCCCTAGGAGTGGGGCAGGTGGACACCGAAGGACACACACAGATGCACATGGGCTGCCGATGCCTGGAGACTCTGTGGACCCATGTGGACCAGCGGGTGGCCGTTGTGGCCCAAACTGGACCAAGCATGAGTGGTGTGAAAACCGGGAACCTGGAAGCCCACTGCAAGCATCAGGCATTCCTGATGGGGAACAGGCCGATGACCCTGGTGCTCTGCACTCCCAGGGGCCACCAGGTGCACATAGTGTCTGACACTATGCATCTCTGCCAGAGGGCTCTAAGGTCGAGGCCACCTCCTGGGCTGCTGCAGGGGCCTGGCTCCCACTCTTCCCAGAACCCAGCTGCAGAGCCTGAGGGTTCCCAAGTAGAGGCTGGGTGAGAGCATCGCTGGCGAGAGGAGGTGGACACAGGTTAACCCCCATGCAGTGGGAACACTGAGGCAGCCTGTCCTTCCACCAACTAAATTGCTAGGGCTCCCAATGTGAGGATGATTGCCAGGTCCTCCTCTCCATTGGCTCTGAGACTCTCCAAGTGTAAAACAGGAAAACAACTGATTCACAAACAGGAGATCACACTGTGGGACCACACAGCACTGCCCAAGAGTTTCAATGAAAATGGTGCCGAGTTCTAAACTCTTCCTCCTGCTCTTAGGCCTGACTGACTCCTGTGCACTTACTCATCAGGCCTCAAGCTCCCCAGCTCCATCAGAACAGCCCTTAGTGCATTCTCCATCATGTGCTGGAAAATACTGGATGAGGAAAAGATCGTCCAGTATTTTCCAGCACATGATGGAGATCCAAGAATATGGAATTATTATTTTTAAATGTCGGTTTCTCTGCTCCTCATGTGATAGGCAGGCTTGAGTGCAGGGCAGACCTCTACACAACTCACTTCATGCTGAGTGTAGAAAGACCCAGAATGGTATAGCCAGGAGCCTCACAAGCAAATTGAGGGTGCCTTGACCAACCAGAACCATTAATCCACTTTGAGAGAAGGAGGCATATGAAGGTACATAGGATAACAAGGTGACTTGGAGAGAAGAAGACTTAGGGAACACAGAGGTCAGAACATAGCAATTTCACCTCTGCTCTCCTTCATCCCTCTGCCCATCTGTGAGGTGAGAAGTGGAGCCTTAAACATGATGATCATGGTATCAGGCAAAGTGCAAATTGTGATAAATTGCCTTCTACAATAAATGGACTCATCTAACTTTAACTTTGCTTCATTAAAAACTAATAATTGTAGGCTTTTATGCCTAGTTAATTTTCAGTTCACTAGAACATGCTGTTCTCTGAGCATTTCAGTTGATTAAATTTAACTGAAATGTTCACATAATTGTCTCCTCCATTTTTATACTTATGAAAAAATAAACCTGGTGTCCTTCCAACTCAAACATGTGGTGAAGCAGAATCAACATTTCACTAGGAGACTGAATAACAGAACTTGAAGTCCTCTGGTATCTACCATCAATAACAATCAGCAATGTTTTCATTTCTCTGAACTTCCATATCTACAACTATAACATGAGTTTAGACCCTCCCTATGGCTAAAATCATCATAATAAATGGTTTTACACTGCAAATGAATTAATGTACATGAGAGTCCTTGAAACTAGTTATTTAAATCTGCCACTTATTAGTTGTGTGTGCTTAATGTGACAACAATAATAGTCAATAATTATGGGGTTATGAAGTACCATGTTCCACACAGGTTTTGAACATAGAAACTCATCTAACTTCAAATGAATGACAACAAAGTGCTATGAGATGGATGTTGTCTAATTGTACCGATCAAGAAACTGAGTCATGGGTTAAGTGACTTACCTTGACAAGGACATGTAATTTACTTAATGGTGGACATGGAAACCAAGCTGGGTAATCTTATTTCAGCATGTATAAATCAAGGTCTATAAAATATTGAAGTGTGCTATCATTAAATGATTGCCAATTATAGATGAAACACTTTGGATGTGGTATTTTATCCTATGTGAATTTTTACACAATTAACCCAATTATGAAGCAGACTGTGTTTTGGTCAACATATGTCCTGTTTTACATACAGCTCTCTCATCAGTGTGCAAGAGAAAGCTCACCCAATGATCAGATCAACATTTTAATTAAAGTGCCCTGTCATAAGCAGTCAACTTAACAGAAAGCATTCAGTACCTGTGGATTGAGGGTCTCTGGCAACAGGATTCCATAGATCCAGATTTCAAAGCAGATGGACCAACACATTTGGAAAGAACCCATGGGATGTACTGAGGGGGGAGACTCAAGTTGAAGAGGGTACCTCAGAAGTTCATCACTTGGTGACCTGTTTTGTTGGTGAGGAACAAACTTTGATTGGCCTTCTGTGGCAAGTAGGGAATTCACTTGGAAGACACACGAGTGGACCACACACTCTAAAACTTAAAGAGCACCTCAATATCCCACAGCCTGGGTTCAGAAAGTAGTGTTCACAGTGATCATGATGGCTCCTCACTCCCCGGTTCTGTGGGTTCCTAGTCTCTGTGCTCCACTTCCCTCTGGCTCCAGTCCCTGTTCTTACCTTTCTGTGCATGTATGCTGTCTCTGAGCCAGTGATTCTGACCCAATCATGGCCATCCCCAAACCTAACTTTGTGATACATTTATTTGTGACTATCCAACAGAGGCTGGACGAAAAATCTGAGTCCTCATTCATATTCCAGGAACGAGCTTGGGCCTAGCCCAACTCTAGCCCAAGTGTTCACTTTGATCTGATCACCTCAAAACAAAACCAGAATCACTGCACAGCAGCAATCAGCAAAGCAGGTGGTGAGTGACTCTGCGCAGACCACTAGGCCTCAGAGGCAAATGGCTAAAGCTAGAGTGGCACAGCGGGGCACAGTGGCCCATGCCTATAGCCTGTACTCTCAGCAATTGGGGGCTGAGACAAGAGTATTGCAAGTTTGAGGCCAGCCTCAGCAATTTTGCAAGACCCTGTCTCAAAATAAAAATTTAAAAAGGACTGGAGGCATGGTGCAGAGGAAACATACTCCAGGGTTCACTTACCAGTATCCTACCACCCCCAAAATAGAGCAGCACAAATACCAAAGCACCTGTCCATCAATGTTTCTACCTGTGGAGGGGTGTCATGAAACTCCTGATGAGCAAGAGTCATGATTGGGGCCAGTGAAGCTCTACATCAATCCATGTTGGTTCAATCACTTGAATCCCCAGCCAGATACCTGACAGGATAGTTTATCCACAGCCTGGCTGCCAGCCAGTCATCTAGAGATTGTGTCATGCACAGAAGGGAAGGGGCAAGTCATAGCTTTTAGGAATGTGTGCTTATTTTTTTCACATATTCTTCAAGTAAGGGGGCAATAGAAGACTTGCTGGGTTGATAGTTATTATGCTTCCCTTACACTCAGAAATTGAAATGATTTGATGTGTATGGAAATACCCATTTTTGGTGACTTTAAGATGACAAGCATTTATTATTTTTCTGCTATATCTATTCACAATATCTCCTGAACAAAAATGTTAAATCCACATCTAATAATAAAATTAAAGAAATATTAGGGCTAGAGGCAGATCTCAGTGAGAGAATATGGCATTTGCAAGGTCCAATCTCCAGGACCACAAAAAAATTAACATCATTATTTTCTACTTATTCCTCAAAACCCCAAGAGATTTAGACTCCAATACAAAATGTTGACTGAGAATCTACTCTGTGCTAAAAAGAGCTGAGTTCAGTTGCAAGGAAACATGTGCAGCAACAAGCAGTGTCTCCTAGTGCCAGGACCTGGGGGGATGGAAGCATCAGGGGACCAAGGGAATCCCAGGGCAGAGCTTAGTGTGGAGGAGTAGAAGAATCCAACAGTGGACAAAGGAGAGAGCGCAATGGTGATTTGTTTCTCCAAAGACCTCATCTATCCATTCACCAAGTCAGCAGCAGCTTCTGGGATCCACTCAACATAAACAGAGACCCTGTCATCCCTGGGTGGGAGTGAGAAGCCTGGGGAACTAGGCTTGTAATATATATATATATATATATATATATATATATAGAGAGAGAGAGAGAGAGAGAGAGAGAGATAGATATAGATATAGATATAGATATAGATATAGATATAGATAGTGAGGACACCTCCATTCTGGCACCAGCTGAGAAGTCCTTGCTTGCAGGCAGATTCTGGACCCTGCAGTAATTTAAGTTTCTTAACCCAGGCTCTGCCTGTACACTGCAGGTACTTAGACTGATGCCCCTCCCAAACAATGGGTTTTACATTTCTCTCCAGAATTTAAATAGAACCTGAGAAGCTTCTCCTGAGTTTGCAAAGAGTAAGTTTCTGTCACTGGTTGAAGAAGGGGCTCAAGAGAGAAGTAAAGAAAATAGTTCCTCCACACCTGAGATTGTGGCCTGTGCCTGAGAGCTGACTAAGCATGGTTCACAAACTCGGGATTAGGACCTCAGTTAAGGAATCTGGTGGCAGTTTCCTTTGAGTGAGAGTGATCATACGGCAGATTGCCTAGCCAAATGTGGATAGCTACCCTGAGCAAGTCCCTTTTGTGAGTCTCAGTGTAAAACTGGACAGGAAAATTAGAGCTGACTTCCTGGTCATTTTATGTGAAATATGTGTGATAATATATGTAAATGCCTAGAGTCGCAGAAAATATGCAGGAAGAGCAGTGAGTGCCGTTATCACTATCACTACCAATGTGTCATCATCTCTCCATGGGATTAAGAAGGGCTGGTGATCAAGTGTATTGGTTTCCTATTGCCACTGTCAAAAATAGCTCCTGACTTGCTGGATTAAAACAAAATAAACTTACTATTTTATAGTTCTAGAGGACTGAGTCTGAAATAGGGCTTGCTGGGAATTACAGACTGAATGTGTGTTTCCTCCCCAAATGCGTAGGTTAAAACCCTGACCCCAGTGTAATGGTTCCAGATGGCAGGGACCTTGGGATGTGATTGGGTCATGAATGAGAAAAATACCATACAATCAAAGCTTGCCTGCCCCCCTTTCTGCCATGCAGGAACCAGAGGAACTGAAAGCCACCTCACAGACCAACAGCATGACCTCCATCCTGCCCCAAGATGAGAAGCCAGCTTCTTTTGTTAACATGTCCCCTCTCTGTGTTCCTGGGGCTAGCAGCCTGAACCTAGTCATTGGTGAGGCTGTGTTCCTTCCAGAGGCTGTGGGACAAGAGTGTTTCTTGCCTTGGCAGTTCCTAAGGCATAGCTGCTTCGTTGTTTCCTAGCCAGTCCTCTTACTCCCACCTTAAAAGCCAGGATCTCAGCAGTAACCAATTCTCCCTCTCCTTTGTTACATTGCTCTGCCTCTGATGCTCCCATTTGTAGGGACCTTGTGATGACCCTAGGCCATGCAGCTAATGCAGGGTGACCCCACCTCAATAGTCTTGCTTAGCCATATCAGCAAAGCACCTTCCATGGTGTGAGGCAGCATTCCCTGGGTTCCAGAGCCTGAACACCCTCATCTGTCTACCACAGAACAGCAGACATAAAATTAACCAAGACCAGAAAAGAACTGCAAACAATGTTCATTGTGGCTCCTTCACCCTGACTCTTCAGTCAACCCACATCCTGGTGACTCTCCAAGATGTGCACCAGGAGAGGCTCCAATCTGTCACTACTTGGGGCTTTGTGCTGAGGCACCATGGGAAGACACTTATTGTCTTTCACACCAGTCCAGCTTTCTCTTTTAAATAAATAAATATCCATCTGGCACCTGAGGGTGCATTGCACAAAGTTGGTAACAATGGTCTCCCTGTTGGGTTGGTGGAATAAAACAGCAGGTGAGGAGTAACAGGGATCAGCCTCTGGGGGTGGAGTTATTGGCAGAAAATAAAAACATGGGGGCAGAGGTGTTTCTAAAGTTCTGAACAGACCAATAGAGAGTAAGAAAATTGGGTTAGTAATCAAATATGTCTCAACAAAGACAATCTTAGGACCAAAGGGATCCACTGGTAACTATAGATATGTTCATAAGAACTAACATGGTACTTCTCAAATGCTTTCAAAGAATCAAGGAGACAATTCTTGCAGATTTTTTTTTTATGAGGCCACCCCTGGGTTGAAAACACAAAAATATCAGGTAATGTGATAAGCCACATAAACAATGAGGGTGAACTTCACACAATCACCTCAAAAAAAAAAAAAAAAAGGCAGGAAATATATTTGATAAAAATGAACACATTTCATGAAAATAAAAAAAAAAAAAAAACACTTAGCAAAATATGTATTGCTGGGTGAGGTGGCACATGCCTTTAATCCCAGTGGCTCAGGAGGCTGAGGCAAGAGGATTGCAAGTTCAAAGACAGCCTCAGCAAAAGTGAGATCCTGTCTCTAAATAAAACACAAAATAGGGCTGGGGAGATAGCTCAGTGGTTGAATGCCCCTGAGGTCAATCTCTGGTGCACCCCCCCCACAAAATAATATGTATAGAAGGAATTTACCTGAACATAATGAGAATTTCAGAGGAAAATTCCAAGCAAACACACTTACTTGTGGAGAACAAACTTTTTTCCCTAAGTTCCAGAACAAGGCAAGAATACCTGTTCTCAACACCCACCCTTACCAGTCAAGGAGATTAGTAAAGGAAAAAAAAAAGACATCCAAATTAGATAGAAAGAACTAAAGCAGTCTCTCTTGACAAATGACATGTTCTTATGTATAGAAGATCCTAAATGTGCCATTCAAAAAATTTGTTATGATTAATAAATTCAGTAAAGTTGAATAGCAGACTTTTTTATCATTATCAATGCCAAACAAGGATTTAAATCAATTAAAATCTTTCATTAAGCATAAAGTTACTTTCACATTTGCTACAATTACAGTAAATATGTTTCTTTGTATAAAGGGACAGTCTTTGGAATTTAAAATATCCCCAACTGCAAGATTACATATTTAAAACACTGTTTGTTGCTCATATAATAGTGGATTACTCAAATTACATGTTATATTCTCTTGAATAAGATAAAACGGAAATAATTCACTCGTAAGATTCATAAACCATCTTTATTTATAAAATACTATCCTAAGAATTATAATTTCATTAAGCTTCAATTGGAGCAAAAGTCTAATCACTTAAGTAAAAGCACTTATGTAAACTAAAATTGAGAGCTACATTATTTTTGAAGGCAGATAAAAAGTATAGTCAGGTTTCTTGTTGTGCTTCTTGATGTTCAGTAGCAGACTCTTTTGAAGGTGGAATCAACCCTGAAGGGAACTTACTTCTACTTTCAGAATGCAGGGGAGGGAGGAAATCCAGCTCTTGGGGGGAGATAATGAGAAAACACCATGGTTCCATTGAGAATGGAGTGGGTGGTGGGCCCAGTGGAAAATATTCTTGAGATGCTCCATACATGTTTCCTGGAGGAGGTGGAAGGAAAAAAAAAATTCTTCTCATGAACTGACTCCTTTGATCCACTGGAAACAGTGGACCTCTGATTGGAGGGAAAGGTAAGAAAGAAAATCCAGAGCCAGTTGCTTGGTTTTTCAGAATGGAGAGATGAATCAGTTGCATTGGAATCACCAAGATTGACTTTGGTATCACTTCTACTGGTTTTAATTTCTGAAGATGAGGCCCGTCCAATTTATCCAAAGGCGTGGAACTTCTGAGTTCTGCTGATCCGGATGGTCTACAACCATAATTAGAATAATGTCCATCTTGCCTTTCTAGAGGAAGATGTATATCAGAATAATATGGTTGGCCTGGTGGAAGGATCATTATCCTATGGCCCTGTTCCCATGGAGGTGCCAGGGTCCCAGCACCAGAAGCTGCTCTCTGCTTTCACTTAATCTATCACAGCTTGATTCTCTTCTTGCACTTCTGGTTGGATGGTCCAGAGGATTCTCTGGGCCCCTTGAGCCTCTTTCTCCTCCCACTGCCACCAAAGGTGAGAGTATGACTGGATCCTTCTTTTCCGCATGAGAAGGTCTTATTTCACATGAAGGTTGACCAATGGTGAGGAACCATTTGGGAAATTCTGTCTGCCAAGG
This sequence comes from Marmota flaviventris, assembly GCF_047511675.1. Taxonomy (NCBI): domain Eukaryota; kingdom Metazoa; phylum Chordata; class Mammalia; order Rodentia; family Sciuridae; genus Marmota; species Marmota flaviventris. The sequence goes on from NC_092509.1 coordinate 4,684,169, forward strand.
CTGTGTTTGAAATACCAAGCACAGAAGGATCAGTTTAAATTTGAAATCCATTTCAGTTTATTTTTGTATATTGTGAGCATTTTTTTTCCTTAAATCATTAAGGTATGTTTCAACACTCCGAGCTGCCAACTCATTATCATGTGCTTTTTTCTCATAGTAAATAATGTGTCCCTGATGAGAACAAATGGTTCTTTCCAATTCTTCAAGATCTTTGGCTCGCTTTTTTAGTTCTTCAGTGGTTTAGTTATATGGCTGATCTTTTCTTCCACTTTGGAACATTTCCCCTCTTACACTACATGGTTATTTTCCTCTCATTAATTTTCTTTGGAGTTTCATTACATTTTCTTGATATAGTTTCATCACGACTTTGAGTTTATGCTAAAGATTCTGATTCTCACTTTCAAACTGTATTTTCTGCTTGCAAAGATGTTTGTTCTGTATTAAGATCTTTAATATATTTTATAAGGTCTTCCTTTGTTTTACCTTCCTCAGATAATAAAGTAAATTTTTTACTTCTTTCTCTTTCTAAGCTTTTAAAAGAGGCATTTAACTTAGCATCATGAACCATTTCTTTCAAAGCTCCTTTTGGCTGATCTAAGTGAGCACAAATGTCTGATTCACTTTCCATCTCCAATTCCAAGTTACCACCATCTGTTAGGACTTCTCCAAGTACAGGAGCCCAATCTTATCTGCAGCAAGTGTTCAGTCAGAGACATAATGTGATTTTCTTTATCTCTTAGAACTTGTTCTGCATGTACTTTAGAGTGTTCAAATGCCATTTTCTGCTTATTAAGGCCATTCAATTTTTCTTTTCATACTTCAACTTCTTGTAAAAGCTATTTCTGACTTTCCTGAAGTTGGGAATTTTCATTCAAAGCCTCTTTTATTGCTACCATAACTCTTTCTTTATTTATTTGACATATAATCAAGTTTTTTTTTTTACTTTCAGGTATTTGTGATTTGAGGAATTTTTATTCATCTACTAGGGACTTAATTATTTTTTATATATCCCCCTATCAAATCATCCTGTTGAGAATATTTAGTTTTCTCTTCTTGTAGCTCTTTTTCTAGAAAGATTGTTTCATCCTCATGTTTAGATACAGACCTATCCAGGTTTTCATATATTGCCTCCAAGTTTTCTGCTTCTATTGACCCTTTCTCCAAAATGGCATCCTTTAAAGACGACTCTAAGCCTTCATACTTTTTTAAACATGGATAACTTTTTCAAGTAGTTCACATTTTTCTTCAATTCATCCAGAAAGTTTTAGAGCAAGCTTTTCTTCTCTTCTAGTGTAACACCTGCTTCTCACAGATTGATAACTTCTCCACAAAAAAAAGAGAAGAACAAAAAGTCCAATAGTTGTACATATCACCAACTCCCATGGACAGCCATAAGGACTAGAATGTGTTTCCATGTCTTCAGACAATGCAAACAACAATCCTGCTTACTGCTTCCTCAAGTATGGCTGAGGGGCAGCTATTGCTCCACCATCATAATAAGGCTACTTTAGCTATTTCCTCCACAACCAACCCATGCCTAGCCATGCCCAAACAGGCTGTGAACACTCAGGCCTTGTTCAGGAACAAACCTGCACCAGTCAATGAAGCAGACCATTGTGAACCAGCAGGTAGGGGTGCCTGCATACATGGGCATAGGGAGCCACAGTTATGGCCTCCCAGGGGCCTAGCACACTCATGCTGCCTGTCAGAGAAGTCTTGGCCCCTTCCCTATGCCTTGAATCCTGAACCAGTGCAGGTTCAAGCCTGTCCCAATCAAGCCAGAGAGAAGTCCTCTCCAGGTCACCCACACATTGGTTTGGTTTAGGCGAAGCCAAGGCAGAACTTATTATGTACCATTTTATACAGTCATAATATTAAGGTGTTATACAGTCACAATAAGCAAAGTTGGTCATTATAAATATATAGAAAAGAAAAGGATAAGATAAGTGAGAACTTTTCTCAAATAAAACAAAATTAAATTTTTCATGGGATTCCTCACACAGAGACAGGAGACACCAGGGTATTCAATAGGAAGCAGTGTTTATTTGTGTGAATCCAGCCTCAGTGGACTCATATCCAAAGGCTGGACATTTAGTGTGGGGATTGATCCCTTATATATTCTGGTTATTTTCCTTTTATATACTAGCATTTGTCTTCATATAAGGTAATTAATACACATTCCTGTTTGGCATTCTATTTCTATATTACAAAGTAGGAAGAATGTTCAAAGCTGGTTTCTGGAAGGCTCACAATGATACAGATGGCATCATGTTCTCTTTCCTTTGTTCTGAGAAATCTCTACCACAAAATATAGCTCAGTGGTAAAGCACACCTGGCTTCTATTCCCAGTGCCAAACCAAACAAATGTCAGATGCACTTCATTTAGGGCAGAGAATTAGCATTATAATTAGTTAGGGTGAGCAAAATTTACCCTGGGTCACTTAGAAGAGGAGCTGTGTATCTTTGGCTGGTTTACACTTGTTCTTCCAGGCCTTTTCTAAAGAGATATTTCTGAAACAAAGAAACAATTTCAAGTGCTGTTATTGGTGAGCAGCTCTCTTCCTGCAATTGCAGGTGTTCCTAATTTCCTGCATGGCAGTTCACCACATTGCAAATTGTTTCCTGGTGGGGAGAAAAGTCAGAAGGGGGGCAGAGCTTGACTTCTTGGGGGATCCCTTTCCTCTTAGCCTATTCTAATCAACTTCATGGCAGCACCTCCAGTATCTGAGATGCAGAGAGTTTAAGTGGCCACCAAATCTAGATATTTTGTTAGGTGCAGGGCAGGATCTCTCTCCCTGAGGTAGTAGTTACTCTTTGAGGGAGATTGAAATCTATCTGAGTGCCAGCCACTCACTTATCTCACTTCTTCTACCCACTGGTATCAGAATCAGCTTTCTCTCTCATAGCCCATTGCCCAAGGCCCAGGTGACCCAGGAGGCCTTAAAGGCTAGTTCTGTGGGAGTGGTGGAGTCACTCTGCATTCTGGAAAGGGACACCTTTGTTCTGAGAGGCTGCAGTGATAGGAATAACCTGCATGTTTTGTTCTAGACAATCTTGACAGTGGGTTTGTGATGGATGCAGTCAGGAATTCCTTTAAAGCAGCTGTTATTTGAGGCTAGAGACAGACCCAGAAGCCTGTAGTCCTGGACTAGAGAGGAGAAAGCATATTTGGGCACATTGTAGAGAAATTGCTGGTTATGGGTACAAACAGAGTCGGGCAGCTTGAAAATGCCTTTGAAGATCTTCCTGGGACACTTGGTGAGAGGTTCCAAGAGGAGAGACAGGACTCCTGACCCACCAGCTAATGAGCCATCACTGCTCAAATGCCATAGATTCAAAGCATATATTCAAAGTAAAATATGCTCAATCTACCTACTTCCTTTGGAACCAGAACACATAGCTGGTGTTGTGATCCAAATGAATGTGCCCACAGGAAACTGGACAGTCCCTGAATGCACAAATACAGCCATCTAGGAGTTTTCTGTTATTTCAAGAGCAGGGATTCTCTAGATCTTTCTGAGCCCTCAGACCATCTCTGAGCAATTAATTGGAACTCATCAGATACAATATTGAATCAGAAATGTTTTAATAGGTAGAAATGTGGGTGGGAATTATCTCTTTGCAAGCCAGAAGAAACTAACTAGGGTTAATCTGAACAAGAGGTGATTAGACAGAGATCAAAGCAGGAGTGGGAAGCTCTGTTTTTGCCCAGGATTGGAAGTCCAGACAGCCATCAAGACAGGAAGGGGCCTCACTCAGGACCACTGTCATGACATATAGGGATGAGAACCAGGATCTTCTGCATGAAGCACAACATAAGCTCTTTCCAGTGATTTGTCCCTCCATTAAAAAGGGAAAAGTTAACTAGCCCGGTGTGGCTTTTACAAGCAACAGAATGGACTATGTCTACTGTGGAAGAGTATTTCTAATTTAGGTAAAGAATTAGAGTGCTAATAGAAAAGAGTAACTGTGCTAGGAACTTCAGGGAGGCAGACAACCAAAAAAAGGCTATATACTATATATATATATATATATATATATATATATATATATATATAGAGAGAGAGAGAGAGAGAGAGAGAGAGAGAGAGAGAGAGATGTGTTCTCTACCACTGGTATCAGAATCAGCTTTCTCTCTCATAGCCCATTGCCCAAGGCCCAGGTGACCAAGGAGGCCTTGAAGGCTAGTTCTGAGTTCATTTTGATGTATTCATAAAGGCATATAACATAATTCACTCTATTTCAATCTCCAGAACTTTTTCTTCTTTCCCCTCCTCCTTCTCTAGACCTCCTTCCTCTACTGTATAGGTCTTCCTTCTATTTATACATTGTTTCTAATTATGAACTATAGTTCACAATTAGAATTTATTGTGATATGTCTGCACATGCACATAGCATAATCAGAAAATTTCATTCTGCACTTTCTCCTCTTTCCCATTCCTCCTTTCTTCCAATACACTCCATTCACTCCATTGTTCTCTCTTTTATTTTTATGAGATCCTTTATTTATTAATTCCCTTTCTCTCTTTAGCTTCTGCATATGAGATAAATCATTCAATCCTCCATTTTCTGGGTCTTGCTTATTTCACTTAAGGTGATGTTCTCTAGTTTCATGCATTTACCAGCAAATGACACAATTTCATTCTTCTTTATGGCTGAGTAAAACTCTGTTGTGTATATCTACCACATTTTCTTTATGCATTCATCTGTTGACAAACATCTGGGATAGTTCCATCACTTGGCTATTGTGAATTGCACTGCTATAAACATTGATGCAGCTGTATCACTATAGTATAGTAATTTTAGTTCTTTTAGATTAATACTGAGGAGTGGGATAGCTGGGCCATATGGTCGTTCCATTCCTAGATCATTGAGGAATCTCCATACTGCTTTCCAGAGAGGTTGTTAATTTGACGTTCCAGCCACAATGGATGAGTGCACCTTTATTCCTACATCCTCTCCAGTATTTACTGCTGTATGTATTCTCGATGCCTGGCAATCTAAGCAGAGTGAGGTGAAGTCTCAATGCAATTTTGATTTGCATGTCCCTGATTGAAAAGGATGTTGAATATTTTTTTTCATGTATCTGTAATCCATTTGCATTTCTTCTTTTGAGAAATGCCTATTTATCTGCTTTGTATACTTATTCATTGCGTTCCTTTTTTTTTTTTTTTTTTTTTTTTTTTTTTTGCTCTGGTGTTAAGTTCGAGTTCTTTATATAGTTTGGATATTAATCCTCTGTCAGAGGAGCAGGTGGCAGAGATCTCCCATTCTGTAGGCTTTCTCTTCACACTCTTGTTTGCTTTGATGTGCAGAAGCTTTTTAATTTGATGCTGTCCAGCTTATTTATTCTTGGTTTTGTCTCTTGAGTTTAGGAGTCTTATTAAAGAAGCCATTGCCTGCCTCAAGATGTTGGAGTGTTGAGCTTCTAGAAGTTGTGAAGTTTCTAGTCTAATTTCCTGGTCTTTGATGCACCCTGAATTGACTTTTGGGCAGGGTGAGAGTTAGAGAACTAGTTTCATTCTTCTACATATGGATACCCAGTTTTCCCAGCACTGTTTGTTAAAAGGCTATCTTTCATCCACTGTATGTTTTTGACATTTTTGTCAATGATAAGAAGACTCCATATGGGTTTGCTGCTGGGTATTCTCTGCTATTCCATGTGTCTTCATGTCTGTTTTTATGCCCAGTATGCAGTCCTTGTTCCTGTGGCTCTGTAGTAAAATTTGAGATTAGGTAAGGTATTGTGATGCTATCAGCATGGAAATTATTGTTCAAGAGTGCACATTTCAATGTATGTGGTTCTAGCTTCTATCTTCCTCTCCCTATCCCTCCCCCTCTCACTGAATGCAAATGCTGATGAAGATGCTAAGAACCTGGATCACTCAAACATGGCAAATTTAAATGGTACAGCCATTCTGTAAAAAAGTTATGTAGTTCCTTTTAAAACTAAAAATAAACTTACCATACAACATAGCCATTGCATTCTTGGGCATTAATTCCATATAAATGCAAGCTGATTTATCTGCAAAAACTTGTCCATTAATGTTCTTAGCAGCTTTAGTCCTAATGGCCCTAAACTGAAAACTACCCAGACAAACTTTATTGGGTAAATAGTTAACCTGTGTTGTAGCCATAGGGTAGAATATTAGTCAGACATAACAAAATGAAGTCTTGACACATTCAACAGTTGTTTAACTATTTAAAAAAATAACTTGAGTGGAAAAACCGTCTTCAGGGATTCCAGACTGCTTATGATATAGCATTTGTGAGATAACATTGCACAGATGTGGACAGGTAATAAAGATGACAACCATGGCTGGAAGAGGTAATGAAGGAAGGAAGGAAGAGAGGGTGAGGAGATTTAGCCTAGGTACAGTTTCCTGCCTTGACTGTGCTGGTAGCTACTCCAAAGAACACACATGATAAGCATGCAGACACCTGCAAACACACAGAGAAACACATGGGACATGGCAGAACATGCATATAAAATGCACAGTGTCATTTTCCTGATTTTGATGCTCTCTTGAGTTATGCAAAGTCAACTTATCAGGACAAATAGACTGAAGAGTTACCAACCCCCTCCATGCTTCTTTGCAATTTTTTAAAGCATCTATAATGACTTTAAAATATATTTTAAGAAGAAAGTACCCTTGCTCTGCTAAGACACAGCACATGCTTGTAGGAATCCCTTTTTCTAAAACCATCATGCTGCTCAAGTAGAACCTTAAGGTCAAGGTAAGAACATGATGTTTGAAGGGCCATCTCTATATCACTCAGAAACATGAATGTGGCTGTAGATATTTAAGGCATGCTGTGCAGCACGCCTTAATATTAACTCTTCAACTGTCTTTTTCCCCATGTCACTACACACATTTCTGTGTTATTTCTTAAAGTCCTCTCCATTTCCCCCATACTGGTAAACTGACTGCTCTCCTATCCTGTCACTGGACATTCAGCTGTCTCATCTGCATTCCTGTCCATACTACTGTGATAAGCCTCCTTTGGGATATGAAGATTAATGACTTTTCTAATTATTGTTCAGGATAATTTCCTAGAAGCAGAATTTATGGCTCAAAACTTTGCCCGATGCATACTATTTCTAGTGGATATTTACCATTTTCCTCTCAGGAGGCTGTAGGGCTTCCTATCCAGGTCAGCTCTTCCTCTTGGCCCAGAACTGCCCCAACTGAATTTTCCCTCCCCAGGTGCCTCCTGCTTGTAGTTGAATAGCAATTGAAAATCCACAGGCTGGAATCCCCAAATCTGGATGACCTTCAACAAGGAGGACCCCCAATTGGCACTGGCCAGAAGTGGGCCCCATCCCCAGCTGCAGCCTGGAGACCTGGTGTTCCTGCTTAGGTGATGAGGCCCCTGGGACACCCTGAGCCAGACAGGACACAGGAGCAAATTCAGATGATCGTCGATCACCACAGCAAAATCCATTTTTTAAGGAAGAAGATGAGAAAATAAATTAAAAGTACTATTTTTGATATCACTGAATTCTCAAAAAAAGAAAACAGAAAAAATGAATAGTAAACACACTTGAAGGCTACTGTGGGCTCAGGACCAGGCAGAGACAAACACGATGGAACCTGGATTTGATCCTGTGCTCCAGCAGTGGCCACTGACATGAAAGAAGGGGTCATGAGCTCCTGCAGATTGGATTTCGATCCATCTGTGTGTCCTCACCTGAAACCCTGGTTGCAACAAAAGATTAACTGCACAAACAATGAGAAAATCAATAAAGTTTACCATATTGGGGGAGCAGGGGTTTAATCTACAGCCAAGGTCATGGCACTAACACCTGCTTTCCTGAGCTTGGGTTGCTGGCCTCAGCCTGAGGAGTTCACAATCTGCCTTCCTCTCCTGTGGCTCAGAGTTGGCTCAGGATTGTAGGTCATACTCAAGGTCCCTTTCCTTCTAAAGTACTTTTAGAGTCAAGACAGAATTCTGCTGCATTGAGAGTCAAGACAGAATTCTGCTGCCTTCATTTAGTTTTAGAAACTAAAAACTAAAAATTAAACTTCATTTAATTTTTAGAAAAAAATAAAATGAAAATGACAACCAAGACACTAAGTCTTACCATGTGCATTCCTAAGAAGCTTTTGCTTTGAGGATGATTTATAAAAGTACTTTTCCCAAAAGTTGATTCTGCAGAATTATCCCAGGCAAAGCAGACGTGTCTTGCCTGCTGGGCCATTGTCTGCTGGGCCATTGTCTGCCTTGAGCTTGCTGCACTCTGTTCCAGGTCTCCTGGCATCAGCTGCCTTATGGCTTCTGTTGCCTGGGAATTTGTTCTGATAGCTCTTCTTGCATATTTATTTCTTATTTTGCATTTTTGATTGCCTTGACCAACATGCTACATTTCAATGCCTGGCTTACTCTACATGTACATCATTCTAATGTTTAATTTATAGGGGATGCTTATTTTCTGGATTGGTTTCTGTCTGAATTAATAGAGTAGTAATCTAGTGGGATAAGAAAAGTTACTTTGCTCTGTGGGGTGAGGGAAGCCTATGATGACTGTCTATGGGCATCTTCTGCCACTCACTCATTAGACTTGAGGGATGTGGTTCCATCTATACATGCCAAGTTGTTTGGATGCATAAGAACTGCCATTGTGGAAATTCCTCACCTGCTGACATCTGCAGCATATATCAAAGCTTGAGGGCCCTTTTCTCTTCTCCTGCAATGCCTAATGCTCACCTTCCCAGTGATTCAGTTAAGCTTCTCATGCTCCAGACCATAGGCAAATCATCTCTAGCTGCCCTATCTATTCTGGTCAATTGATTTATCTGCACAGGGTGAATTCTGAAACTTTACAGTCTCCATGTGCATGTGAAAAGTGGTCAATCATGCATGCTCTCTACATCAGTGGAAAACCACAGGGGAATCTTCCAGAACTACAGGCAGAGGGAAGCACCCCCAGGGGTGTTTTGGCATAAGCCTTCATATGGATTCAGGGCACCCGGATCCCCTCCTTCCCTGCACTTCCCATGGCCATAGATCAGCAGATGCTGTGCTCTTCTCTGTGGCTACACACTTCCACTGCATAGCTGTCCTGGAGTTGTCCATCTTCTGTCCCCCAGAACCTGTGGGAGCTCACAGGTGATAGCAAGTGTAGGACTGTGAGAGGGGAGAGATGGCCCCAGATGGATGCAGTCTCTGCTCTCAGCATCAGTGTTATACAGCAGGAACAGGTCTTTTTTGTTGTTTGGTTAGTAAGACCTACAGTTATGGCTTCTTAACATGTTTTCAGCCAAAGTGGATTCATTTTGCCCTTTGTTCGTTGATTCAATTCATATGTATGACACCTATGTGGGTCCAAACACTGCCCTTGGCCATCAGTTTGCAGAAGTTAATGAGAAAGGCCCCAACAGCCCTCAGGGAACTTAGAAGCAAGAGGAATGTATGAGTGTTTAGTAGGTGATATAACAAATTAATGGAAGTGCAATGGCTTACAACATGGATTTATTATCTCATATCTCTGGGAGTCAGCATTGAAACAGATAAGGGTGTAGCCAGGCTGGTTCCCTCTGGAATGAAAATTACCTCCCTTGCTTTGTGCAGGTTTTTGGATGTAGCTATGTCCCTTGGCTGTTAGCCAAATCAGTCAACCTCCTTATCAGTTATTGCAGTGTCCTCTCACCTGATCTCTCTTGACAGGAGTCCCTCTGTGGTTATGTTCTTCCTACCTGAACTCTCTGAGGCCATCTCTCCCCTCTCACAGTCCTACACTTGCTATCACCTGTGAGCTCCCACAGGTTCTTGGGGACAGAAGATGGACAACTCCAGGACAGCTATGCAGTGGAAGTGTGTAGCCACAGAGAAGAGCACAGCATCTGCTGATCTATGGCCATGGGAAGTGCAGGGAAGGAGGGGATCCGGGTGCCCTGAATCCACATGAAATCTTATGCCAAAACACCCCTTACAACATGGGTTTTGGTTTGAGCTGACACTCTAAGCCCATTTACTTCTTAGCCTTCAATTTAATCTCACTTTTCCTATGAATGTTACCTATTCCTCACCACTTTTGTTGAATTTATGATGCATTTTTATCCTGGGTATAAATATGTAAAAGTGCTGATAAACTTCATTAGGGAATTTTTAATGGCTATTATGTGGTTCTTTCTGGCTAGGGACATGATGTCCCACCCATCTTCATTTGATGATGTTAATAATATCCTGATACAATAAATCAAAGGAAAACTTCTACAAACAGCAAATATAGAGCTGAAATAAAAATTAAAAAAAAAAAAAACTGGCCTTTTGGTTTGTATGGAAGAGGCCAAGGGTTTCCCTTAAGGCTTCTCTTGCCTTGTGGGTCATGGGAAAGTGGGGAACATCTCCATGGCACAGTGGGAAAAACCCAGCCTCTGAGCCTGTATATTTGGGGCCTCAAGGTGACTCCTTCCATTCTACCTAGCTCCACATTGATGAACTTGAATGGGCTTCCACCAGAAGCTGAAGTATCATGAAGAAATAATACTATGTCAGTGGCCACATCCAAGGCACAGGTATACACATGGTAACCATCACAGAGGTGACAGCAAGGTTGGGAAAGTTAGGGATGCAGGCCTTGGTCTCCCAGTTTTAATTTGCCCCTTACATGCTGTGAGAAGCTGAGAAAGTTACTTAACCTCTCTATGCTTATTTACTCAGAGCTACTGTGAGAACAAGGGTACTCACTGTGTCAACCTCATGTACTGTTCTCCTGAGACAGCATTTATTCTCTGGAACAGAGTGGGTGCTGCATAAAGGTAAGCAATCATATAACAGGAATGCTAGTCAAGGTCTAAAAGAAGGATTAAAACAGCCAAAGGTATCTCACCCTTGTAGACTCCCACAAGGATCCTGAGGCAATTTGGGGTAGAAGCATCCTCTGAAAGTCACTTGGGCAGGTAGAACAGTGGCTGTAGCTCCTACAGTCCCAAATCCATTCTCTGTGGCTCCCAATCTGATGCTCCCTTCCAGGGCCTGAGCCTCTGCAGCAGAGAACCCTGAACCACAGAAACCCATGAGAGGTGGCAGCAGAGCCCCTGCAGCCCTGGAGAGCCCAGCTGGACCTGGGAAGTGGAAACCAGGTGCCCATCTTCCCCACATGCAGCAAACAGAAGAGCATGGTTAGGAATCAGAGACTGTGCACACTCACTCCCAGGAACATAGCAAGCTGGATTACCTTTGGCCCTTCACAAAAAACACCCTTTTTCTAATTAAAACATTTCAACAAAAAAAGTGTATGTGCATATGCACACACAGACATGTGGAGTGCACATACATATGCATATATGGCTCCTTTGACATTAGGTAAATCACACTTTGCAGGACCCTGGAGATCCACTCAGAAAGAGCATTTGAAGCTGTCATGGCCCACGTGCACATATGGGAAAGGATCACCAACTGGGGGAAAGTGTGCGGAGTTCTGTGAGTGAATCTGGGGTTCCAGCAAGGCAGCAGACACCAAGCCACACACTCAGTGCAGAAGAAGCAGATGAGACTCCTTGGAAGGGGGCTGAGGAACACGGGAAAGTCAGAGGTGTCCATCTCACATTGGGAAGTAACACTCTCGTAATATCAGTGATGACATCTATCCATTAGCCACTGTCTCGCCACAGTGTGCTGGCACCCACTCAGCTACAATGTGGGCTAGAGTTTTTGAATATGTCCACATCTGGGCAAGAGAAATTCCATCTTTGGCTCTGATCTTGCTGAAGAGCTGAGCACGAAGTTTCTAGACTCTGCTGCAATCATACCCCTGCTGCTGGTTTCCTTTCATTTATGTAAGAAAATGCAGGTAAATCTTTGTCCCCAGCAGAGCGCAGATCTCCTGGCAGCCTTCACTGTTCAGATGAGGCTGTTGGTACCCACTACAGGTGCAATTTCCCTCCCAAGGCACAGTGGCCACACTGGTGTAGGAGCCCATCAGGGGTGTTGTTCTGTCCAGTGTTTCCCTCTCCAACCAGGACCCCTGTGCCTGGGTACTTATGTCCTCTTTCTCACTTCTGGTTGCTGTCTTCAACAAGTCACATTGTATCACCTTGCTAAGGTTATATGTTCCAAATACTTATGTTTAATGGAAGGCAGTTATTTTCCGGATGGTTTTTATTTGAGTCAATAAAGATGTAATACTTGAGATGAGATGTATTCTCTTCTATTCTAGTTACAGAATCAGTCACATTGACAACACTGGGCCCCCTTTGAGCTGCATCCCCAGCTTTCTAGGGAACTGCTATGTAGTTTGTGCAATGACAAAATCAACTTGCAAGACCCTTTTAACTTTTGAAGCACAACAAAGAAGCCCAGAGCCCTTCTCTTTTCTTCCCACTTGCCTAATAATCACGGTCCTAAAGCTCCATCTCTGCATGGAGCCTCTGCAGAGGGCTGGAGCAGCATCCCTCTGCCCCATTGACTGTCAGACAAGGGTGTCTATGTAGGCTGTGCAGCTCACAGGGGTTTTGAGGCCTGGTCCTACCTCAGTGGTGGCTGTGTGATCCATCAGATGTCTGTCTTGGGGACAGGGGATAGAAGGGAAAGTGATGTAAGCAATCCCAAAGCTCATCAGATGTAGTCTCAGTGTTCAGACTGATTCCCAATACCCATGGTCCTAACAAAGGCCTGAAGCTAAAACACATCTACAGGTTCCTTTATGAGCAATGTTCAAAACAACCACTGTGATCACATCTCCATCTATGTATCCACAGGTCTTATTACTTCAGCAAGCCTTTCTGATGCCTCTGAGATTCCAAATGCTATCTTGGCTGGGAGAGCACAGAAAGGGGCAGAGATGTAGCCATACCCCACAGGACTGCAGTCCATCAGGGACAGTGCACAATCCCTGTTCACAGCTGGGATTGGGCTCAGAGCAGCCAGCAGGGGGCTCCATGCCCATGTCACAAGGCACCTCCTCACACTGGGGGATGGCTTCACTAGAAAGAGGTGTATTCCCTCTCAGGTCTACATTTCAATGCTTTTGTGAAAATATGCTGTGATCATGGAGTTCTCAGTCCCTCTGTTCTGGGAGATTCAATGCTCTTAATCCACATTACTAACAATGAAAGGGGGCTGTTAGACATCTTTATGGAAGTTTTAATGAACAGCAAGCTAGATGCAGTGGGTCTTTTGTAGGCTGGATGAATGCCACTTGCCAAACACAATGGAGAATATTAATACCCACTGGCAGAGTAATTAAAAGAATATTTCTGAATGTACCAACCAGAAATTTTAAAAAGTAGAGGGGTGGGGAAATGCATGGGAGGCGGGGTATCCAAGAGGCTAATGGTGATATTTTACTCTCTGAGCACCTCCAAATAACAAAGATGTTCAGAGCCTGAGAAGGGAGGCAGTGCTGCAGGTAGTCACAGATGAGCCCAGCTCTGTAGCTGGAGGTCCTGGATTTAAATCTGCCTCCACCATTAAGGATTACTTGGGATCTGCAAGTTGCTCCACCCTCTGTGTCTAAGTGACCTCTGAAAGGGGGATGAGAGCAACACACACAGGGATGCACGGAGGTCTCTATATGTCTGCACGGGTCTCTACATGTCTGCAAGATATGAATTACACATATTTCATTTGTATGGGAGTACATTACACACATGTTACATGGGCAATACATCTACTTTTTTAGTGTGTGTGTGTGTGTGTATGTGTGTGTGTGTATGTGGGTGTGTGTGTGCTGAACAAGTATGTCTGGAACATTGTGTCTATTTTCTAAGGTGTATCTATGATCATCATCATTTTCCACCTTTTGGAAGAAGCAAAATTTAGTGAGTTCAGGCAGCCATCTTTGGCCAGGTTGAATACTTTGCAAACTAACCCCTGGAGACCATGGGTCCTTCCAGTGGGAGCTCTGACTCTGCCTGGGCCTCGCCCAGTCTTGCATGTCCCTCCCTTCAGACATAGACCTTCACAATGGGCATAGTTAGAGCTTTCCTGGTGGAACATTAAGTCAGAGCCAGTGACTTCAAGGGACCACACAAAAGTTGTTCTGAGATCTGGCAGCTATGTACAGAGGCTGCACCAAATGTGGTGTCATCCATGACACCAAATTCCCTTTCCAAGCTTGCACCCATCTCTGCCTCACACTAACTGCAAGGGCTTGGGGGCCAGTGGCTCTACCTCTGCCACAGTTCTCTCCCCTGTAAGTGGCATGATAACTGAGCCTCCTACTTAGAAGCCCACAGGGATGGAGTGGTACACTGGGAGAAAGGCACTCAGGCAGTTTCTGGACCAGAACAAGCATGAGGCCCTGATTTTATAAACCCAGAAAGACCCGGCAGGAACCAAGGAAGGCTGGAAGGGCACCCTAGACTTGATACTCATTCTGCACAATGTTTTGCAAGAGAGTTTGAGCCCTGAAGCTCCTTAGTCCTGTCAACAAATAACAATGGGTTCTTCAAGCCATATCCTGGGGCTCCAGCACTTGGTCCTGCCTCCTTCACAGGTCCAGCTGGCTCTCGCTGCATGCAACCCCAGGAGTCTAGAAAGTCACTGAAAACATCTATCCACCTGAACTTGTCTAGAACCCAGATTGTGTCAACAGAGTTTGTACACAGCAAAAATAAAATATATATATATATATATAAACACCAACACCTCCTCAGAACTTACCAGATAGAAAAACATTGGTGGAAAAAAATAGAGATGACTTGAACTTGTCCCTCCAAAATAAAACAAACTACATTGTCTAAAGTTCTCTCCAATAATCAGAAAATTTCCAAATGCAGAAAAAGGACTTCTGAATTTCCTGTCTTGATACATTAAATTATACACACACACACAGTAGAAACACAGCAGAGATGAAATGTTGCTATGTTATTTTTCAGGAGTTGCATTGATCTCAAGTGAAGATCATACCACCTCCAGTAGATCATTTCCAGGAACATCTGTGAACCAGTCTCCTCACTCGTGGCTGATGTATGTGCCTAGAAGCCCTTGGTTTCACTCTTTCAGGACACTAGCCTATTACATTGGGTGATGGCTATCGTGATTTCAAGTCTCATTCACCGTGGTACTAAAAGCCAACAGTGTTACAGTGAAATCCAGCCCCATCAGAAAACTGTGCTGTAGCAATGGTGGCCACAGATTTGGGAACAAAGAGCCTTGCTATCATCAAATATGAAGACTGGATGCAGTGGCTCACACTTGTAATCCCAGTGGCTCAGGAGGCTGAGACAGGAGGATCTCAAGTTTAAAGCCAGCCTCAGCAACAGTGAGGTGCTAAGCAACTCAGTGAGACCCTGTCTCTAAAAACTACAAATCAGGCCTGGGGATATGGTTCAGTGGCTATGTGTCCCTGAGTTTAACCCCCTATACCAAATAAATAAATACATAAAGAGTTTATATCCTTGCCATAACCAAACACTGAAACAGGACTGCCAGCCTGTCCTTGACCCTCACCTGCTGGACACCCAAGAATGGGAGCCAATTCTGCTGGCATCAGAAGACTGCATGAGCCCTACACCCTGAGGGGTGGGCAACTTGCAGCTCAGGTCCCAGGGATCGGGCATTTGCACCATCCTGTCCACTTCATAAGCTGGAAATCAGGGGAGTCCCAGACATCCAGGCAAGGTTCTGAACATGCTAGGTCAGGGATCCACAGAAGACCCTATTGCTATTTCAGGGAGTGATCATGATGATGCCAGTGGCTTCCACTTCAGTTTGGGAGGGAGTACGTCCCCTCTGGTCTGCGAGAAATAATGTCAGTCACCACCTGGCTGGGACAGGCTATAGCGCTCCCACTGTGTGGTTGGGCAAAATGAGAGCATAGAGGCTTTGTGCCATTCCCAAGTTAGCACAGTTCAAGAGGGTGACATTCTGCCAGGTCTCTTCACTGCCAGCTGAGGCTTTATCCACCAACCACAGAAATAATGAGGAGTAATTACTGGATAGAACTAACAGCAATAACCAGGCTGACTGATATTGATTATAAATATCCCCACAACAGCCCTGTGGCAGCTGCATGCCAGGCTTACCTGGCTGCTATTGGATCCCACGTGGTGTGCATGAGACAGGAGAAACCCTGCAGATTTCTTGCAGGGCACAAGAAGAGACATGTTCAGTCACTTGCACCATAACTAGCCAAAGTAAAATGAGCAAAATTTAACTGATCATTGTGTTAATCTAATGCAAGTTCCATACCCAAGTCAGTACACTAATTAAATGCATTTGTTGAAAAGCACAGAATCAGCCACTGAAGAAGGTATCCTCTTAATTACGGAAGTAAAATGAGTGATGGGCAAAGGCTGAGTCTGAAAAACATAGAATCATGCCATTGTGCAGCCTTGATTGGTCACTCAAATTCCCTGAGCAAGCCTTTGCTCTCCATGGCAAAAAAAAAAAAAAAAAGGCTTCACAGGCGGGGCCATGGGAAGTGAGTGCATGATCTGCAAGTGACTGTCAGATGTTGGTGGGCTGAATTCTGGGACACAGAGAGGCTCAGGTCTATGGGCTTCACCTGGGCACCCTTGATGTGGTGGAAGGAAGGGTCTCAACTTTATGAAAATGCCCAACCTGTCCCAGGCTCTCCAGCATCACTTGGTTCCCAGAAACTGAATGTCAGGACACCTTCCATTTGTTGTGACAACTAGAATTGTTCCTGCACACTTACAAGTGCTCTCTGGGATTCTGGCCCTCTGTAGTTGAGAATTGCTGTAGTCTGTATGGCATTCTGTAATGGACAGTCCTCCTGGGTGGCAGGAGAACATGCAGGTGAGGGCAGACACTGGTGCAGGTGATTCGTGGTGCTCCTGGAATGGAAAATGTCTGTTAGGTGCCAAGTTAGCTCCAGCTTTTCCTCCATCTAATGGTGAGTGGTCCCCATCTGGACAGAGCTTGGAGCACTCCCTAAAATAAAAGCTCATGCTCTCTGAGATGGCCCACTCGCTCCTTCAATTTATAGAAACTAACATTTTTATCCAGTATGGGGAAGGGAGACTAAAATGACCCCAGATGCCACATCTTCTGGAAGGTTCTATCTTATTCTTTGACTAAGTAAAGCACTTGATATTTCAGTAGGGAGTTTGCTGTCTTTGTTCTCTGAATCCACAATGACTGGCACCTTTAGACATTGTGTAGGTTTGAGAGGGAAGCTCCCCAAGCTGCTCCCAGGAGTGGGCAGAAGCCCCTATGTGAACTCTGCTATGACATTTTTTCAAGTCTTTCCTGTGTCCTAGGTTTTTGGGCCTTGAACATGAAGAAGTTATGTATATAAAATATCAGATTGAGCAGGATTTCTGCAGATATCTGAAATTATTGAGTAAAGACTGCCAAACGAACGTTCTGAGTAAAAGTGGAAAGATGTATGGCCTTCTTGCCGAGGCTGAGATGTGGTACCATGATCTGCAAGGGACAATGAGGAGGCCAGTACTGGAGGGTAGGGGAATGGAGGGGGAGAGGTCAATGCTTCCCAACAGAAATAAATGATAAATTTTGAGGAGATGGATATGAATGCCCTGATCTGACCATTATAAACTGGGCATATGAAATAGGTACATGAACCCCACAGTATATACAATTATTGTGGGTCAATTAAAAATGAAAACATGTTTTAGGAAAGATTGTCTCTTATGATAATGACACTCTCCACCCTGAAAAAAAATGCTAATAAATACAATTGAATGTTATTCAACCTAAGAAAAAAAGAAATCCCTCCTTAGGCAACAACATGAATGCACCTAGAGGTCACTATGCTGATAATCCAGTCACTGTCCACTCACATGGGGCATCTCAACTGGTCAGGTTCCTAGATAAGTAATGTGTAACTGATGGTACTAGTCCCTTTCAGAAGGGTACCCGTCCCACTTCTGTGGATCTGGCACCTCCACAAAGGCCTCACCCCTGGGATGGGGCCTTCAACATGGGAACGCTGTGTTGCAAACATCCAGCCCTCTGCACTCACAGCATCTTGGGACCTCCCTACACACAGGCCTTTGTTTCCTTCTAGTCCCAAGTCAGATCCCAAGGTAAACTCATTGGTCTGAGCAGGTCTCATTAGTCAATTTACCAGCTTGCAGAGAAATGGGAGCTGGAAACCTGGCAGGGCCCATAGGCAAAGAAGGAAGCTCAGCCAGGAAAGGAAGCCAGCCTGAGTGGAGTGGAGTGCCCGCTCCCTGACCTGTCCTTCCTTCCCATATCCCTGGAAGCCCCACCTGGGAAGCCCTGGTGGCCAGACCAGGGCTGGGGAAGTGCAGAGAGAGAAGCCAAAGGTCAGAGTTAATGCTCCTGTGTGTACAAGTCTGACACAGCAAGGACCAACAGGGCATTTTAATTTTGGCAGGACTCAGAGAGGCTTTGTTTCAGCAATCATGGGGTGGCAAGTACTGAGTTAGTAAGGTTGCAGCACAAGGGAGAGGGCAAGGTGTCCTATGAGTGCATTCTGACTGCATCCCCTAGATGTTCTCATGGGGACTACTCCAAGTGCTCCTTCCTCACCCATACTTCCTCCTTTCAGAAGGGCTTTCTATCTGAGTGAGAGCTGATTTGGCTCCGTGGAGGAAACAGAGTCTCCGCTGACTCACATCCTTATTTTACAATTCAAAGTGGTGCCCAAATACTCTCACTTATTCATTTTGATTTTTTCCTTTGAATACAAATGTCCTCCTTGAGGCTGAACATGGGGAACCCTTTCCTGGAGATGCGTGGGGTGCATGGGAACACCAGCTTTGCGCTCCTTGCAGTCTTCTGGAGCTCCCATCTCCAGCTCCCTTTAGTGTTTTCTTAAAGCATCTGGCTTGGAAGCCATGTGGGGCTGGAGCACAGCCACTGCAGGTCCTTCCTGTCTGCAATCAGCTGTTGGGGGCTTCACCCAGTGCATGCCCTGGAAAGGATCAGAAGATGGCTGGGGGGGGCAGGAACCCTCCAGGACGAGCTGGGGCTTGAAGGCTTCTGCCCACCATCTTTGTCAAATCCGGCTTCGATGCTGCCCTGAAAACTGCCATCACTGAGGTGTTGGTGGAACTCTGTGCCATGTATCTGGGCTTCTCATATACAAGGGACAGAAACACAGGAACAGCTTAGAACCTAAAGGAAGCCTTGGGCACCTGTGTTTCAAGGGAATACACTTGAAACGAGACCCTAAGACAGAAATTATCTATCTATGTCACATGACTCTGTTAACCACCCTCTCCGAGGGGCTCTGAAAAGGAGTTTAACACTTGTTGCCTTCCGACTTGATTTTCAGCCCAGGAGCGCATTTTTCTCAAATCTTGAATTTCCATCAGAATGAAGTATCCCTGTGGTTTGTGGCTCATCCCCCTGATTTCTGGACATCCCATGTGTAATCCAGGTGATTCTGGGCCAGGGGTTCTCAGGGAGCAGCACCCACAGGTGGCCAGGCCTCATGCCCTGCCATAGAGCACTTTTTTAATGCACACGTGGATTTTAACCAGAACATTCCCTGGGCATGTGTGGAGAGCGAAGTCTTCTCTGAGCACTGTGCAGCCCTGGACTTGCTGGTCTGTGAATCACACACAGTGGTCTTCCTTTCATCAATGGATGAGTCCACTGCAGCCCTGAAAGGCTGTTTCTTGGCTCCTGTGTGGCTGCTACCTCCCACCCCTGATGTCACATGTCCTTCTAGTGAGGCAAGCCTCCTGCCCTTCCAAGGACTGTGTGGTGCCTTGGGCCTATCCAGACCCTTGATACAATCACTCCATCTCGAGGTTTTCACTGGCATCTTGAAGTCACCTGTCATACAATATAATGCACTTGCAGGTTACAGAATTTAGAACTCCTTGGTGTGCCAACCACACCCACCCAATAGGAATCTCAGGCAGTGTCAGAAGCCCACCCTTTTTATAAATTCTGTATTTAATATATATATATATATATATATATATATATATATATATATATATATATATATATATATATATAATAGTATTTGAAAATTATTTTCCTAATCAATATAGGGAACCCTGGACTCTGACCCAGCTTGGCCCGTGGGGTATTGCCTTTGAGTCCGTTGACATTTGTTCTGAACCTAGATATCATTTACAGTTATTAAATCCATCAGACATAAACTAAAAACTCTGAGCTTCAAAAGGGAAGGGGCTCTCCCCAGTGGCCAGTGGGCTCAGGGTAGGGGCCTTGGTGAGCCCCTTGGCAGTGGTGGCCTGCAAGAAATATTCTGCCCTGAAACAAGTTCTTAGCTACAATGAATACTCCAAGAAGAACTAGCCACTTGACTCACAAAAATGGAAAAAGTGTTAATTCCTGCTTGACCAAGCCTTTTCCATATCCTTTTCAATTAAATTTAATACCTGTTTTCTGTCAGTCTCAATGGCAAGACCAGGACTGCCTATCTGGATTTCTACAGAACTGAGAAATTTCCAGTCACCCAGTCTCTTATGAGAGAGTAGGTTGTCTTGGGATTTAAACACACACACACACACACACACACACACACACACAATTATAAACATATGCATATTTATTTATTTCTCTAAGTATGCCTTTAAATGCATTGGCTTTGTTTGGGCATTGTTGCTCATAGACATTTATATATAAAACAAACACAAAGAAATGCGAGGAATCCTATATGATTCCAGGGAGAGGCAACAAGGAGGAAGAGATGGAAATGTCAGAAGTCCATGGTGCTCCATGTGCTGTCTGCCTGAGGAAAGACAATGACATACTAATCAGACGGAAAACCCCAGCCCTCTCTAGTTACAGCCTGCCCAGGTTTCACTTAGACCATGGATACAGTGGGAGTAATTTGCATCTAAATTAAAATTGAAGTTCAAAGCAATTGGATGAGGTGAGCACTTCTATGGAGAGAAAAAAATGTGACAGACAGGTTAGTAATTACCAGGGAGCTCTACACCATGGGCAGAAGAGCAGAAAAAGAAATGATAATGAAAATAAAACAGGGGAGGGTGCCCTTGGCCTGAAGGAGGAAACTCCAGCTCAAGGCCAGAAGCTGACCTTGGAACACTTGCTATTCTGTGCCACACTTGTGAGCGTGGGTGCTACAGATGCGTGTGTTACTATGTAGTGTGGTTTTTACATTATTATTGTTAAATATGTATGTAAATATTTAATATATATATATATATATATATATATATATATATATATATAATAAAATGAACAATATTATTATAGTATAAAGGGAGTTAGGGATGTGCCTCAGTGACTGAGCACTTGCCTATGATGTGCAAGGGCCTGGGTTCAGTCCCACCACCAAGAAGAAACAAAAAATAACTCATTTCCCTAGAAAGGGTCTGAGTTTGACCTCAGCAGCTGCATGGATCTGGTGTGGGCCCCCTTTGATGCTTGCTTTGGTCTCCTAAATTTCTATGGAGTCATTAACAAATGCCTGTGTCCTCACCATCATTGTGACAGGTCAGGGCATGATGTAAGGCACAAAACTGACTCAGTTTTAGGACTCTGTTTTCTGTGTATTAAATTAAATTTGGCCTGAGGATGCTTCCACACTCAAGTCTGTAAAGAATAAACTGCAACCTAACTTGGTGGACCAAGCAGCTGAAGCATCCCTAGAGCTTTACTCTCCAAACACTGGCATCTCACCCAATTGCAGCAGTAGGAGCTGGTGGGTCCCAGGAACTGCTGGTCAGAGTGAGGGAGAGCGCAACTTAGGGCCAGTTAAACTATCCATGCCTCTCTTCTGTTGTGTGTACATAATGCAGCCTGACCACCCTTGCTCAAATAAACTCTGTTAAATATAGCCTACCTAAAGTTTTTTTTTTTTTTTTTTTTTTTTTTTTTTGTTTTGTTTTGTTTTGTTTTGTTTTTTTCTAATAGTTACTTCTCTAGATTAAAAGGTGCAAAGTTGTCTGAGTGACTTCAGAACCATTTGGCCATGAGGCAATGCTGACCATCAGATTCATATTCCTTCCAATGGGAAGCCTGGAGTCAGGTACCTGGCTTCTTCAGAGGGCTCAGATTCTGTTCACCTGCAAGCCATGATCACACCTGCAGAATGTGTAGGAGTGAGGACCCACCCAATGGCAGCAATGCTCCTGGGAAGGATGATCAGCCAGGCCTTTCCTTTTCAGCCAGCACACCCTTTCTCTTCTACTTGACTTAAACATAGGGAATCACAGGCATGGAAGGACACCTGGCATGCTACCCCTGTCTGTCTCCTCCTCCTGAGTTCCTGAACTTGGTTTGTCCAATTTCTCCAATCTGAGGACAGCCAAAGACAGTATTTATGGCTTATCTGGAAAGCTGCTTTAGCAAGTATAATGATAACACCCTCATCCTGCCCACCAGGACAGTCTCACATGTGAACACCGAGGAGGTGGCTGTCCAAAATTGATGTCTGTTTCTTTTAGTAGATTTTTGGTTAATGAAAGATGCTTCCCTCCATCTATAAAAGCTGGATTCTTCACCATACATCAGATAGTTTTCTATAAGATACATTGTGTGCATGCCCAGTGTACAATGCCACACGATCTTGAAAAAGCAAGTAGTAGGACCAGATCTGACCATATGCAGGCCTTACACTTCCCTCAAGGTTGCTGCTAAGTACCTATGGCTCTCTTGAATTTTCTTGATCCTCAACTCCCTTGGTAAGAGATGGCTGGAATAATTGTCCAGGAGCCCAATATCTGGGAGATAGAAAAGGATCCCAGGTTCCAGATGATCTTGGGAGGAGCTTTTTGCCTGTGACATGCTCTACACATGCTTGGGGAGTTCTGCTGGAGAAAAATCCAGCTGCTGTATCTGCATTCCTGACTGTATCTCCATGTTGAACAGACCCCGTGACCCCTCCTCACCTCTGCCTCAGGTTGCCCTGACCAGGGAAAGACTATGCACACTCTACTGGCCCCTGCTTTATGTCATAGATGACCATGGCTGCTCCCCATCCACGGGCTCCCCAGAGATGCAGGCTCACCTCCTGGAGGGGGTCTGCTCCCTTTTTATGTCCATGCTCTCAAGGATGGCAGAATCTTTCAGAACCTTCATTCCAACAGTTCTGCCACTTGCAGGTACCAGAGAACCCACACAAACCAGATCCATCCAAACTTAGCTCAATATAATTAGATGCAAAAAAAAATCTTGCAATTCAGGGGCCCAAGTGAGCCATCAACATCATCTGTGTCTCGGCCTTTGGCAAGCCTAGCTCCTACCATGGCCTCAGGTCTTTATCATCTCTACATTCCCATCTATAAAGTCAAAATATAAAACATTTTCTAATAATTTCTTCAAGAGACCTGAAATCCATGCAGTTTTCACCAATTTGTATCCCCAGCTCTGTGGTCCTAGAGCTTGGTTCTACTGTTTTCCCAAGAGGGTTCAGTGTTATGAGCAACCAAAGCCAGAGGTAAAGGCACAGGCCCACACCAAGCACATGAGCACCCTCCTCAGGGATGCACTCCCAGAAGTGTTCACCATCTTGATCAGGATTTTGGGGGCCTGGGTGTGGGTCGTGTGGTACATGAGTGTAGGTTGGGTGGGAAAACAGTCATCAACAAAACAACAAACAAACAAATAAAAACCCTTGGTAAAAATCATTGTCTGTGACCAGACTTTTCTCCCACCCTTCCTCCCTAATAAATCCAGGGGAGGCTCTTGTGGAAGGAACAGTTACTTACACAGCCTTTGCAGGCAGAGGAGGGCCTCAGAGCTGCAGGAATGAGAATCTGGGCCAGGAGAGGAGAGCAATGTTCCCCCTGCTGTGGGCATGTGCCCCCTGCTGCAGAGCACCCTCCTGGGCTTGGCACAGGTGAGATCTGAGGACAGGCAGCATGGAAGGACTGGCTTGGCTCCTCTCAACTTCCCAGGGGGAAACTGGGTCAGCTGGACTCCTGGCTGGGCCACCCCTGACTTCAGTGTCCTCATCCATTCCTATCTATGTGCTATATGTCCCCACCATCTACATCTACCTTGACCACAGAAGACCAGGCAGAACTTGTTCATCTGGCCAGGCTACCTCCACCTCCAGTGACATCCATCCCTGGCTGCCAAGTGCTTCTTTGGTTCCAGACAGAACCCTCTTCTAGGTTAGCTGTGACCTGTGGAGGCCCTAGCAAACAACCAGCATCCAGAGGCCAAGATGCAGGGTCCCTAAGGGCTGACCTCCAATCCCACCTCTTCCAACCTGTCTTGAGAAACTGAGCAGGTCTTCGGTGAACTTTCCTGAAGACAGCACCCAAGGCCCAGGTCACTGCTGTGTCCTGGGAGAGGAAGGCAAGCAATGACTTGGTCAATATACGGTCCACCCAGAAGAGGCCAGGAAGAGCACTGGCCAGAGGTTTTCTACTTGAGTGAAAGAAAATGATCAAACTAATGACAAGCTCAGCCTGATTCCCAAAGCCCATAGGCATCACAAGCCACCTTCCACAGAAGCCAGCTCTTTGAATGTGTTCTATGCTGTAAGTTCAGCAGCAGGAATTAATATCTGGCCAGGCCCACCTCTTTTTGTGAGCCTAGAAGAGGCCATCTCAAAGAAAAAACAGAAAGAGGGGCCTGAGCTTTCATTTGGAACGTGGTATAGGCTCACCTTTAAAGATGAATGTCAAAAACAAGAAAAATTCAAAGCCTTCTGACACCAAGTGCTTAAACAAAAATGCTTAAATTCCTCTCCAGAAGAAGAAAGATCAACTTAGCAAAGCTAATGCATAATATGGATGAAAATGCTGATATCCAGGAAAGGTCTGACAAAATCCTGCTCTCCCTAGAAGCTGAATGGTGGAAGGAAAGGGAGGGGGACATGAATGAACAGCAAAACCATTCTTGGTGTCTCTAACAAAGGCACAGTCCAAGTCCCAAATGATAAAGGTGAGTTCATTCATTTAATCCTCTAATGGAAACATGCAGAAAATAGCATGTGTCACACTGTCCTTCCAGAGGATGGGGGAGTGGTGACAGGGCAATGGGTAGAGAGTGAGTTGTAATGTAGAGACACCCAACCAATGATGTAAGGTATTTTGTAACAACTGAATGCTGCTGCTAAGCTGCCCACTTCTGTAAATACCCCATAAGAAGAAGGACAGGAGATGCACAAGGAAACATCTAAAGAGAAGCACATCATCAAAGCAATGTGTGTTCAAATTAAAATTTCCAAATTGAGCCCACAACTCTGCCATCAGAAAATGAAATTTGAAAACTGCAGCATCTGAAATCCAATAGGAAAATGTAAAAAAAAGAAACACTTCAAAGAGATTCTAGAGTAAGACTTTACAACTTAGAGAATCAAAAGACACTTTCTAAAGTACATAAAAACATCAGCTAGACCCCTAAGTACTTCTCAGTGACCAAAGGCTGGCCAAAGTCCGGCCAAAGTCCTTGAAGATAAATTTAAATGGTCCACTTATTTCAACACTGTCAGACGACCCCCTATGGAGAAGAAGCTTGAGAAAAGTGGCAGAGAGCAATGTCCCCTGATAGAAAGGGCAGGCACCTAAGGAGAGGAGATGAGAAGGACTGTCACTCATTAGCTAAGTGAGGCTTTGCATCCAAGCTTTGTGCAGGTGCCAGGAAAAGGGATCCCCTGGAGGACCAGGGCCTCATATTCATCAGAAAGGACCTCCTTGCTGGAGAATTCTTGGGGATATCTAATTTTGTATTTTTTTTAATTTTGTTGATGGGAAAGGAAAAGCAAGACATTGTAATGAGAACCCTGGGTGCACTTAACACATAAAGAATCAAACCTCCCATTTTCTCTTTCACAGATTTTGAAAGGAAAAGAAAGAGTAAGAGAGAGATTGAGAGACAAGAAAAGAGAGAGTGAAAAAAGGGAGAGATGGAGGTGGGAGAGGAGAGAGAAAGGGAAAAAGAAGGAAAAGAAGAAGGCAGTGAGGAGGTGGGCAGGCAGGCCAAGCAATGCAAAGAAACTGGCAGGCAGCAAAACTTGAAATTACAACAATTTGAGGGACACTGTCTTGATTATGGCTCAACCCAAAAGCTGGTAGCTGCCTCCTCCTAACATCCAGAGAGTTACCAGAAGCTACATGGTATGGCTGGAGAAGCTGGGCCCAATTGCCATTGTAGAACTTGGTGCTTGCTGACTGAAGAAAGGAAGAAGGGTTGCAAGTGTCTGAAACTCAACTTAATCACTGAAGGAAATTGAATTTATTGGATCCTGACGGTAAAAATTCAAAATTTGGTTTCAGGGGTATCTTGCTCTAGGCAATCAATCTAAGTCCATAGAAGCCCTTGTTTTTGTGTTGGATTTATAAATTTATAAGTGGACTCTCCATATGTCATGGCAATTTTTTTCACCCAGCTTCTCCAGTCATACCATCCAGTATGTGGGTAATATCTGGTCAGACCTCACAGTGCGCACACTCAGAAGAGACACTATTTCCAGTGATTCCAAGCAAAATCCTAGGATAGCTTTCAATGACTTGTGTTTGGTCACATACCAATCAGGAAAAGGATATTTGGTTATCAAGGTCAATATGATGGTGTGGATGGACATCAATGTGAACCCAAAACTACAGATAATAAAATTGAGGTTTCCTCAAAGAAAAAGTGAGGAAAAGGGAGAATAAATGCTAAGCAAACAAAAACTCTAGGGGATGACTGTAAAGGTCCTTTAAAAACAGCATCCAGTGTTCTGGCTCATATTTAAACTACAGTCACTGCTTAAATAAACATTGTCATGTTTTGGATATAATGTGTCCCCTAAAAGTTCCCATGTTTATACAAGAAGTAAAATAATTAAATTCTGAGAGTTATAAACTAATCAGTGGATTAAAGTCATTTAAGGGATTAATAATTTGAATGAACTGACTGGGTTGTAACTGTAGACAGGTACCATGAGACCACAGGAATCGAATCACTGGGGACATACTCCTAGAGATTCTATCTCCTCTCTTTCCCTTTCTCTCTTTCCTGGCTGCCATGAACTTATCAGTCTTCCTCTGCCCAACCCTCTGCCATGATGCTCCATCCACCCGGGGTCTGGAGCAATGCAGCCAGCCAACTGTGGACTAAACCTCTATAACAGAAAATACACTATAAAAAATCTCTCCTCTGAGTTGTTCTGGTCAGGGATTTTGGTCAAAGCAATTAAAACTTAACTAATACAGAAATTGATACAAGATGTGGGGTTGCTGTAGTGACTAACCTCACCATGTGGTTCAGAAGCCTTTGAAGCTGTTTTGTGGGAGGAGTTGGAGAGCCAGGAGCTAAACACTGGGGGAGCCTCAGGCTGTTGTCTGCAGAGCTTGATGGGCAATTCTGGTGGGAGCTTAGAAGACCCAGACAACAGAGTTTTCTCAGGATGCAGGTCCATGTCCCATCCTTATTCACACTTTGTGGGAAACAGTGGCCATGACCATGGACCACCCATGACCATCTTCAAAAGGGCCCAGCTACTGCACACTTCCACAGGGGAGACTAACTCAATAAAAAGGAAGCACCTTGGCTCAGGGAAACAAGAGCTGAGCCAAGTGTTTTAGTCAGTTTGTTGATGCTTAGAGTTTCAGAGGTTTTAGTTCAAAGAAGGCTGGCTCCATTCCTTAAGGCTCAAGGTGAGGCTGAACATCAAGGTGGGAGAGGGTGGCAGAAGGAAGAAGTCACATCATGGTGACCATGAAGTAGAGAGATTCCACTTGCCAGATACAAATATATACACAAAGCCGAACCCTAATGCTCACCTTCCCCAGACACACCCCACCACTTCAGTTGCCACTCAGTTAATCCCTATCAGGGAATTAATTCACTGATTGAGTTAAGACTCTCACAACAAAGTTATTTCCCCCTTGAATCATCTTGCATTGTCTCACATGTGAGCTCATGGGGGACACCTCGCATCCAAACCATTACACCAAGGATGCAGGAGGGCAATGTCACTGGTGATGGCCTCTTATGGCTTTGACTTCTCATCAGGGCTACCAGCTTGCCATACAGATCTTGTCATGATGGTAGGAACAAACTTGTCACCATCACTGAGTGTACCCTGTGCTCACATGTCCCTGGGCCCTGCTGGCCTTTCACGCCTAACCTCCCTCTACCCTTTGTTTGCCATACCCCAGTGACAAACTTGTCCCCTCCCACAGTGCATCTCCTTCTTTTCTGCCTTAGGTCTTTTCAGAAATTTTCTCCCTGGCCTGGGAAGCTCCATTTCTGCTCTTTGCATGTCTGGTTTCTCCCTGGCATTCGGGTCTATGTTCAAAACTCATGTTCAGAGCTGTCTTTCCTAAAAACCTGTTTGCAGTGGCACCCCGGCTGTAGTCCCTGAAACCACTCAGTTTTGCTTTCTTCACAGAACACACCAGCAGGGCCTTTCCTGGTTGTTAGCTTGGCTGTCATCTTTGTCTCATTGTTGGAATACAGTCCTGCTACGCAAGGCTGTCTGTCCCACTCGATGCTGCTCTCTGGGACCTAGGCAGGGCAGAAAGACTGGCCCTTTGGGTCAACGGCATGCCCTTGATCTTACCTGAATTCCCACCATGAAACCATGGAAAAAGATGCACAGCATGGATGTGGGGTGCACATGGCACCCTTGGAGAAAATGACAGAGATGGAGTTGAAGCCAAATGTAGTTTTCCACATCACTAGAACCATATGTCTGAGCATTTGATGCTATATTCCATCCAGTTTCAGGAGAGGCATCTTCTATGGCAAACCAACCTCATTGTTTTGATCAATTCTAATAAGGTACATTTTACAGCAGTGCCGGGCATGGCCTCCCTATGCCTGTCTTTTCTCTCTGACTCCTGCACATGGGCCTCCACATCTGCCTTTGGCATTCCTTTTGAGTGTTAATGGGAAAGATTGGGAGAGCCTTGCTGAGCATTCCCCATCACTGTGTGCTCAGTGCAGTGGCCTCCTAGGTCCCTGACATGGCAGCACCTTGCCTTCCCCATCCCATGGTGACTCTTCCCCACTTGCAGGTGAGGGGCACAGTCCATCTACTTCCCCACATGCCTATCACACCCCATGAATCCCAGTGGAAGGAAGTGACTTGTACAAACTCAGACTAAACTGAAAATTAAAGGAAATGGCCAACACTTTGGGCTCTGATTTTCAGGCACTCGTAAAAATAACAGGACACTTTGTTTTCAGAGAAAAGCCACTCACAGTGTTCTTACTGTCTTCTTGGGGGAGGACAGTATGCCCACACTCTTCACTATGGGGTCGTGTTGCCCTGCAGAGTCGACCTGGGATATTTTCTTATACATGTTGTTTCCTACCTCACAGAATTAAGGTGGCAGCAGGTGTGAAGATCACAGCCTTGAGAATCAGCAATGGAGACCAGTGGGCAGTGGACCACAGCAGCACCCAGATGATGGCCACCCTGGCCTGCGTGGGCCACCAGACACCCAGGGCAGGTGAATGCTGAGAGGCCCAAGGCCCAAGGCACTTGAGGGACTGGGTACTGTGTGGGAACCCAGGACTGGATGTGGTGTCTAGACAGATCTAGCTCTTCTAGCCCAGTGGCACAGCTTCTGAAAGGCTGTGGTGCAGGACACATAGGGCAGAGCTTGGTCCTTCTGCTCTTCATGCACAAAGGCCTAATGAGGTGGACAGTGTCCAGAGCTGCTTAGTTCACATTTATCACAGTGCAGGGTTTAATATCTAGTTTCAGATCATCTTTATTATTGTTGCTATTATTGTTTTTAAATAAGGGTTGATGAAGGTAGTGGGAAAAGCAGAACTGACATAAGAGGTGAGAGGAAAGAGAATATTTTATGGCAGACAGAGGGAAGCTCCGGCTTTGGGTCATTGTTCCTTTCCACCTAAATAGTCATTGTTCTGATGTCACACCTGGGGATTGGTGCATTTCTTTGGTCTTAAGCTAGGTCCCTGGTGCTGCTGGCTGGCTGCCTCTCTTCTCCAGCTGGGGCTTGAGCCTCTGGTATGTGGGCTGTGCTCAGCTGTGCCACAGAGAGAGGTCCTCACTGATGATGTTGCATCAGGACACCTGGTGGGTGACAGGATCCCTTGCCTGAAGTCTCGGCCCCTGTACCCTCCCATGTGTGGAGCAAGCATCTTCAGTGGTTATTCAGGTTAATGACTGTGACAGCTGTGCAGCCACCATCACAGCTCAGGCCTCACCCTGGGTGAGGCACCAGCTCCTCATCTGGACACAGGAGCCCCTTGGGCAACTGCTCTGTCACCCTGCATTGTCATAGTCTTTTCTCTTTCCTTTCTTCTCTGTTAGACTCTTTCAGGACCACAGGCATAGGAGCTTTTGTGGGTTTGTGGGTGGTGGGAACAGCCTGTTCTCTGTAGTGGCATGGTGTGGCTGCCTCTTCCTGGTGACCCTGACAGCATCAGCTGGAGTTTCCCTCTGCCTGCTCTTTCAGGGGCAAGAGGGGCTCAGATGAGTACTGGTCAGAAGCCTGTTAGGAACAACTTTCTGGGTGACCTGGACACCTCTCCCTTCAAACTCATTCCACAGCCTCAGGTGACCACAATGTCTCTGGAAATCTATGTTTATTTGCTGAGCACCCCCAAATGCTGGGCACCCCAAATCCAGATCATCCCCAAATCCTGAACATACCCAAATGCTGAGCACCCCCAAGTCTTCAGCACACCAAATGTCTGAGTTGTTAATATTAGCTTAGGGGATTCAGCTGCAAATAATAGATCATCTGCCCACAGATGGCTGCTACAAAAGAATTTGGTCACCTCACATCACAAGCAATTCATAGCTGGTTGGTTCTATTATTGGTGACACAGTGGTACCACATGTCTGTTTGGTGTTTCTATCCTTCTACAACATTCCAGCCAGAGAACTGACCACTATCCTTTACCTTATCTCCATCACAATCTGCCTGCAGCTCTTCCAGGTATTAAAAACTCACCCAGAAATATTCAGGGGTTGAAAAGGACTGGGACTTGTCCTAAGTGTCTTCTTCTACAATCAGTCTCCAGGGGAGTCTTCCCTTCAGAGCTCATCAGTAAGCTATGGGATGTCTGCCTTTGCCCAAGAAGCAGGTGCTCTTGGGAAGTACCTGTTTGGTAGTATTTTGGGCTTTGTAGTGGGAGATGGTCTCTGCCATCAGGGAATGAAGAGAGGAGACTGGCAAATAGTACTCTTCAGAGTTGGTGTCTGTCAAGGGCTGTGGCTTTAATATGTTTTGCACAGTGTGTGATGCAGCTTTTAATTACTGTGATCAGGATACCTGACCCCTACAGCTCTGAGGAAAGAAGGTTTACTTTGTCTTACCATGTCAGAGGCTTCAGTTCAGGGTTGGTCAAGTAGATTGCTCTGTGCCTGAGGTGAGGCAGAACATCATGGCTGGAGGGTGTGGTGGGGCGAGCTGGTCAGCCCAGGCCTTGGGAGTGGAGAAGGCAGGAGCTGGGGATGAGATAAACCTTCTCAGGCCATATCCCCAGCGATAACCTTTCTCCAACCATTCTCCCACTCCCAATAATCCATTCCCATCTTCAATCCATCTGGTGCATTATTCCACTGATGAGGTCAGCACCTGGGGATGGAGTCATTTCCTATCAGCCGCACCTCTGGACATTTCTGCACTGGGGACTAAGCCTTAGGTGCATGAGACTTTGGGGGACCTTCCAGACCCAAACCATAACACAGAGCACTGCTGTGTATATTCCTGGTGGAAAAGTTCCTCTCAGGTGCTTGGTTTATTAGGTGGTTTTGTCCATTTGGTACTGTAACAATAAAGGTCTTCAGGCAGGTTGAGTTCATGGTAGATTGGCACAAGGAGGATTGTACTAGGGCTCCAACCTTGTCCTCAGATCCTGTCCCCATCTTCCCATGGTTGTATTCCTCTCTGGTGATCTCCATCCTGGAGAAGGATGGTAGACACTGACTACATCTGCATCCATCTGCTGATGTGGTCACTCTGATAGAAGGTTTTCTTCCCAGACAGGCCCAGCACAGGTCCTGGTCATCCCTGGTGCTGGGGATATAACTATGATCATGTGATCCCCTAAGCAACTGCCATAGCCATCCCTGAAGTCAGGGGTTCCCATCAACCTCAGCTGAAGGCCTGGGAAGGAAGTTGGGAGGAGATCTGGGGGTCATCGACTCTGATGGGGACTTCAGTGACAGTGAGCCAGACAGTCACCACAGTGTCAGTGGTCCTGATACCCCCAGAGCATGCCGTGGGTGCCATCTGTCCCTACATCCTAGGACACTGGGTAGGTGATGGTGTCCAGGTTCCACGCAGAGGGAATTTTGTTAAAATACTTGGTCAAACAGTAATGTTTCAAATGCAGAGAACTACACAAGTTCTTGGAGGTGGTTGTCACTGTTGTTTTCTGAGAGCAGAGTCTGCAGTTCTTAGAAGTGACTGAGAAAGAGTTGTGTAATTGACAGCTCCTGGCCCCACCCTCCTCCCCAGGGCTGAAGAAAGGCAGGGATTGTGGGTGTGGTGTGATAATTTATGTTTATCTAGTATCCCTCTAGAATCCATTCCAAAAATGTAAATAAATAAATGCTTTTTTAATGCCTTCCATTGCGTTGTGATATCAAATGAGGTGTGAAACACAGGCCTGTTGAGGGAACTTTCTGCTAACAGGAATGTGTGAATATATCTCAGCACATCGTCTGGCAGGAAGCTGTGATGCCTGGGTTGTGACAACCTTGAGTGGAAGTGAGTTTTTAATAGAATATAATGCACAAACTGCCTGAAATTCTGTGATAAGAATTACACGTGTTGTGTGGGGAGCCCTGATGCACACAGCTAGGAGGGCAGTGCAGGTCTTAATTTAAAGTATTGTAATGAATACTCATTCTGAGGGAATGTGAGTAATAAAGATGAAACCAGAAGATAATGGGTTTTGTTGCCAAAAGAAGAAAGATAAGAAAAAGAAGCAAATTAGAAAGGTTCAGAACAGATAAGCTGAAGCCATGGGAACAAGACAGAGGACATGGCTCTCTGCATGGAAGCCACATGCCTTTGGCCAGTGGGGGCAAGTGTTTCCCTGCCTTGTCTGGCTCTTGGACCTAGGCCCCAGGAGGTGAGCCACCAGGACCCATAGTTCAAAGCCCTCCTCTTCTGAGCACTGCAGTTGGGGCAGAGGGAGGCTCTGTTGTCCACAGGAAACAGAGAGGAAGCAAAGCCCAGGCTTTCTGCAGAGGAGAGGCCCTCCCCATGCTGTTGTCCTGGTCCAACGTGTGTTGGGAAATGTGACCATGTTTGGAAACCTGGAATCCATCCCCAGCTCCCTTCTGGGATTTTTCTTTGCTGCTGTAGTCCAGACAACATGGTGACAGTTCACTGGCTTCCATTACTGGAACAAACACTTGAGACATCAACTTGCAGAGAGAAGGGGTTTGTTGGCATATAGTTTTAGAGGATTCAGACTGTGGTCAGGTTTGGGGGCTTGTGGTGAGTTAGCACCCTGTGGCAGGGAGCATGGGGTAGAGAAAATGTCCACTCACTCTTGCCCTGAACAAAGGAGAAAGAGGAGGGAGCTGGCTTCATGCAGCCTCCCTCAAGGCCCATGATCTAGATACTTCTGCAAATTCCCCAAAGGTTTCCCAACCCATCAACACCAGACTAGGAACCCCATCAACACCTGGCCTCTGGGGACCACCCAGATAAAAATGGAAGCAATCACTAAAGAAAGAGGGAAGGGCCACCCTTTCAATCAATTTGACAAACTCAGTTGCTTTTTGATAATATTTAACCATTGGCCATGGAACCAAAACATAGTGCTAATTGACAGCCAGCACATCATGGGTCATGGGGCATGAATCAGGCTGTGGCTTCTAGTGGGCTTACACTTCACACCTGAGCTGAGAAGAAGGAGGCAGCTGACGGCCGGTCCTCACCAGGCCACGCAGCACCTCTGCAACTAGCCAGTGAAGCTGCCCCTCCTAGCCGCCATTTGGTGTTAGCTTCCCCTCCCTTCTGTTAAAGGGTTAACTGAAGAATGAAAGAACACAGGGAAGGTTTAGTCTGTCTCTCAGGAACATCTTGTGTGACTTGGTCATCTATACCTTATTTTATGTAAAGATTTTGTTAAAATCACACACACACAAACACATATATAGACCGACATATAAAATCATATATATATATATATATATATATATATATATATATATATATATATATATATATATATATATATATAATCAGGAGCCAGGAATAATTTTTAAAGTCTTTCAGGAGAACAACATTTCAAAAATTAGAAACCTGAGTCCTTGAAGTGTACACCTGTCATTATTCCCACTTGACAACTCTTTGAGTGGAGGCCAAATTCAGAAACTCTCATGGTCCCAAAGCCAGTTGGTGATCAAAGCCATTGACTCCAAAGCCTGTGCTTGTACCACTGCCCGAGGTTCTGAAGATGCTTGTCAAGCGGTCCCTCCATGTGTCCCCATCCTGCAGTTCTCTGTCCTACTAGATGGAATGCTCAGTAGCAGTAGCACCTACAGTGCCAGCAGCCATCTAACACATGGACCTAGGCAACGGAGGCCCCTTCAAAAACAGGCCAACATTCTCATCTCCAGAACTTGTTAGCCTGATCTTTGGTCAATGGGCCTTTGCAGAGGTGGTTGATGTGGGCTATAAGGTGGCCTTCACTGAGGAACTGGCACCTCCCTCCTTGGCTGGATAGGGGAGGGAACTGGCACCATGTCTGGGAAGGAATCCATTGCAGCTTCTCATTCAGTGAGGAGCAGCCTTCTGTCCACAGAGGATCCTGAAAGTTCATCCTGAGATGTGGCCACAGACAGGCCGCTGTGGGCCATGTTCTGTGAACACTGCCATGTGTGGGTCGAAGGTGGCAATCGTTTCCTTGGTTGACAAAGGGGAATGGGCCATTTACTGTGTTCTTGACATTATGCTGAGTTATGTGCTTCAAACTGAACTTTAATATGTTTTTGTTTTCTAGGGCAAATGGCTCAGTCTACGAAATCCTACAAATGGACTTTGGCATCAACAATAGCAGTGGTCTGGCAAGACCTAGCAAATCAGCTGACAAGTGGCGTACCCAATCAAGGACCTCATGAGCGAGCTGGTCATTTCTGAGATCTTTGTCAGCCAGTTGACCTTTGTGGGCATCATCCTTCTTGCAATGGTGAAAAATTATGGCTTTAGGAGAAGAGGTACAGAGAAGTTTTCTTTGAATACTCTGATTACTCAAATGTCACGAAGCAGAATGTCATCTCTTCTCTCCCATGCACTTGGTACATGTTGTTTAAACAAGAAAAATATTCTTGAATTGCATTTCATTTACCTGTTTTCCATAGTGCCTCCTGGAAACTTTGTAGGTCTACTCTGTAGATCCCTTTTTATTTTTGGAGACTGTGGAATGGTTTACTGGGGAGCCCTCATTCTTTATTGTCTCCATCTTTGCGCATGTCAGGACCAAGTGTTGTGCTGAGGGAAGATAGTTTTTTTGAAATATATGGTAGGGTGTGTGCTGGAATAGAGTTCTGTGTGCCCAGTTACCAGCTTCTCATCAATTGGCTTTGCTGTGAGAGTCCCCAGGTGGCCTGGGATTGGCAAACTTTGAAGTGCAGGTGGACCAAAAGAATCTTGTTGGAAACTGCCCAGATAAACTTAGGATCCCAGAGCCCACTAAACTGCCTGTGGTTTTGCTTCATGGGTCAGAAGGTGGCTGGGTTTCTTTCCCTGTATTTGGCTGAAACTCTGTCCACAACTAAGGCCCAGGGACCACACTTGAGGATGGATTCATGGATGATATTCCAGTTCATAAAAAGGAGGGTGCTGTGAGTCTATGGGAGGGTCATGCACTACATGCTCTTCTATCCTGGAAATGATCAGGTACATTCTGCACTGAGTTGAGCTTCCTGCTGGGACCTCACACACAGGTGTTCTAGGGAAATCTGTCGCTGCTTTGAATTATTTGTCAATCAAGTTGGATACCAGAGTTGAGCCAATTGCAAATGAAAACCCTATTCATTAATTAATCTACCATTACTCCCCCATCTTGAGATCCTAGCATATGCCCTATAGCTGGAACACATGTTCCCTGCCTCTGCCTGGGTTGTTCCTTTCCTGTGCCTTGGCTGTTAGAGAGGCATTTTCCCTGACCACACTGGTTTGTGTGCAGCCCTCAAACCCCTCCCTGCTCTTCTGTTTCTGTCCATGTCTTTCTATTTCATGATCCTCACAGATGTCACTGCCGGCCATTGCTGCATTCACCTACTGATTCTCTCCCCAGAAGATGAGATCCTGGCCAGTTTCATCCACCCCTGTCTCTGTTGCACCCATAGCAAGGCCTGGCACAGTTGATGGTTGTTGAATGAATGAATGAATGGACCCTGTACTTGAATCCAAGTTCCAGGGCATTTAGGTTTTGAAACTTATGTGATCCTGTCAGCAGTGATCCACATTTTGGTGTGGTGGAGGCATGACATTGTAGGAAAGCAGCTGCTAAAGAACAGAGGAGGCTGGTGTGTGTTTCAGGGGGAGATGATGCATCCTTGCAGTTCTTCTCCCTGGGAGCTCTCCTGAAGATTCTCCAGCTCAACCTAGCATGGGCCACAGCTGGTGAATATCTTCACTCAAGTCTTTGCCCCTTGTCCCATGCTTCATCTCCAGCCCTCAATTCCCTATTGGTGCCAAAGCCTCCTGACACTTATGAGTGTGGAATTCAGCAGAGAGCTTCATGCTCTCTTCTTGGGAAGGCACCAGTTTCTAGAGTTGCTGGGAAGCAAGATGTGTTTACCTGTCAGAGCCTGGAAACAGAGCAGGAGTGGAGAACAGGGCTGGGCAAGTGCAGAGCACAGGCTGAATCCAGCCTGGTGCCTGGTTTGTATATAAAGTTGTATTGAAATCCAGCCATTATCATTGTCAGAGTCTATGGATGCTTGGATGGTGATGCTGGTGGATTTGAGTATTTGCAACAGAGAGTATCTTTGGCTGAACTTTAATTTTAGCACCTTGTAATAATGTGTGAGGAGGTGGGTGAGGAGAGGGCTGCTATCCTGTTGCTGTTAGGGAACATTGTTCTTGACTCTCAGCATTTCTCATCAGGAAATGAGACTTTGCCAAAAGCACTCCAGCCCTCTTTGACCAGTGATGATATTGTCTTTCATTGGGCCACATGACTCAGGTGCTGGGCTAATTGAGATTCACTCACAGGGTCAGGTCCATTGTGGAGACAGAGCAGAATTGGGGGGAAGAGCTGCCAACAACCTCATGGCTGTGAATGAAGGGCTGGGTGACAGTATGTGGCCTGTGGTCAAGATGCAGGTCAGATGGACAGTCTTTTACAAGCATTGCCACTGTCCTCAGGGGGCTATCAGTTTCTTTGTGACTAGATCAGAGGCCAGTGGACAGAGATGGGTGCTGTCCCCATGGGTGGCTGCCTGCAGCTTGGGTGAGGTACACTCTCTGTCACTGACCTCATCATCCTGTTTTCTCCCTGCTGGTGCAGGCTGAGCATCTTGAGGCCACACAAGGCCATGATCCTGCTGTGTGCTCTGCATCTAGTGTCCATGAGCACCCCCACCTGGCTGATCTTCACTCAGGGGCACTCATGGTGTAGCCATCTGCAGTTGGAAAGTGCTGTGGAGGGAGGGCAGTGGTGTCAGGTGTGATCACACTCATTACCCCAGTGTTTTAGTGGCGTTTCCTGAGGATTAAGTGAGACATTACAGGCAGTCTTTGTACACTGGTCTGCATAGTGCATGCAGTTAATAATATTTAGTTTTTATTTATTTTTTTATCCAATATCATCATCACACTCACACCCACTCACAGGTAAAAGGAGCCATTTCAAACTGTCACGGACAATGTGTGTTCAGTGAGGTCAATTTACACATGGCCAGAAATAACCACTCTTGTTGGTGGAGCCACAAGCTTGTGCAGCTGGTGTTCACACTTGCAGTAGAGTGGGTGCCACATGGGTGTCACGCTGGTGTCCAGATGAGCATTTTTCCAGCACGTGGCTGTAGTGGATAATAAATATTACTGTGCACAGATGTGAGGTCGTGTTCCTCAGGGCTGTGTCAATAGCAGTAATATTTATGACCCACCCACAAAATGGCCATCGTGCAGCTCATCCATCAAGGGCTTCTACCCTGGGAGCATTCAGTTTTGTGGGCAATGAGGCCTGAGTGACAACTTTAGGAGTGATTATGTGAGGGACTCCAGGTTCTGTTTGACACCACCTTTAAGGTGGTGAATCATCAGGAGAGCCTGTCTGGAGACAATGGTTTTCCTAAAAACCAAAAGCCCTATTTGACTGTTGGCAGGTGAATGAGGCTGCTGATCACAGCATGGATCCATGGCAGTAGGAGCTGTCCATGGGCACCGTGGCTTCCAGAAGCCTTCCACAAGCCTTCTATTTCTGTTTGGAATGACAGAAAGTTCTTGCCAACAAATGGCCTTGCAAGTCTCTGCGCTGGCCCTAGGGGGAGAGCCATTCCCCACAGCTGGGGACCAGGGAGATGTCTGTGCTCACACTAAGCCAAGCTGATCTGTTCCTGTCTGACTCACTCTCTGCTGAAACTGTGCCTTCAGCAGGTCTTCCTGGGTTGTCCCATCTGCAAAAGAGTCACATGGACTTTGCAGTGTTGTGTTACCAGTTATTGTGAAGGCGAGACACAGGAACACACCTACACAAATGCCACATAATGCATGTATGGGAAATGCTAATGCTATGTTTTCTTTTTATTTTTGCTTAAAGAGGAAATACACAAGAACAGTGGTGGCATTCAGAATAGTTCCTAATGGGCGGCACAGGCTTGGAACTGCTAGAATAGGTGCGACTTGTAAATAATCCCAATGTCTCTGCCCTTTCCTGGGCCCACCAGCTGCATGCCAGCTTCAAAGCACACAGCAAGTGCCCTCATGCCCCATACTTGACTGGCTCACTGCACAGCCCAGAGAACTCATTTCTAAATTCCAGTGGTCAAGATGGCATTTTTAAAAATCTGCTTTATTTTTTTTTCTTTTCCTAGAAGGGAATCATAGGTGACTGTCCCTAATATACCCACTAGGTGGTGCTGTCATTCCAGGTTGTGGCCACAGATGGGCCCTTCTCCCCTCACCCAGAGGGCTCCAGAACATCTGAGGCCAACTGGCTTTGCCTAGTCTCCCCTGAGAGTGAGCAGAGAAGCTCCCTTCTGTCACCCACCTGGTCCAGCA
This sequence comes from Marmota flaviventris, assembly GCF_047511675.1. Classification (NCBI taxonomy): domain Eukaryota; kingdom Metazoa; phylum Chordata; class Mammalia; order Rodentia; family Sciuridae; genus Marmota; species Marmota flaviventris. The sequence goes on from NC_092509.1 coordinate 4,723,141, forward strand.
GGCTGGAAAGGTACTGCCTCCCTTCTCCACACTACTGCAGGCCCCACAGCTAGATGGATGCCTAGTGGACTTTTCCCCTCAAAAGTCTTTAATATTTTTATTTCTAAGGATTGGTGCTCATTATAAAAATTTTAAGCTACATATGGAGAAATTAAAATCCAAGAACCCCCAGTATGACCCCCAGTATGACTCCCAATCCAAATGGTTCATCTAAGTCAATGCTATGCAGACACAGCTGGCTGGACAGAGATTTGGGGGTGAACATCACACACTGTAGCTGTGAGCTCCTTCTCTGCATGCTAGGATTCCAAGAGATGTCAAGTCCCCCATTCCCTTCTACTTAAGAGGAGCCAAGAAATTTAATGTGAGATCCTTGCACTTCAAAAAATCATCAACCACCACAAGGTACTGATTGTTGATAAAACAAAACCATCTATATTTTGCCTAGAAGGATCTCAGTTCACCTCCAAAAGAAACACATAGGACAATAGTGAAGAATAAGAGAACGTTATCTCAAGCAAATGGAAACAAAAATTAAACAGAAGTAGCTATTCTTATATCACAAAAATTACACTTTAATACCAAGTGATTCTCCTGCCTTAGCCACCTGAAGTGCTGGGATTAGAGGTGTGCACCTCCACACCCAGGTGACTTTAGTTTTTAAAGCAGTTGGAATTCAGTCAAATTATGCAAAAATTATTTTAACTGTTCAATCATATCCAAGTTACCCCAATAACCAAAATGTTCATTTCTTCTGATTTTAATATTATTGTTTTGATATATAAAGCTTTTAAATCAGATTTTTCTTATTTCAACTGATTTATAGGTTAGTGTATTGATCCCTAAATATCCACTGTTATTTACTTATAACATATTTTTAAATAAATGCATACTTCTTTAAAGCATAGTATTAAGATATATAAAGATTAATAAAATGATGATAATAATAATAATAATAATAATAATAAGCAAAGAAAAAAGTAAACATAAAAGAGTAAATAGTAATTGTCAGGAGGGTAGATATTGTCACAGGTAAGAAACCTAAGCCTCTTCAGACCTTTTAATTATTTGATTCTGCACATGCAGTATCAATTAGATTTACATATTCATTTAATTTTCAACTCTCAAAGAGTTGTGGTACAAATCTATGTAGTACAAGATAACAAAAATAGAAGACAGTTACAGAGGAAGAAAGGTCAGACAGCACAAGTAGTCAACAATAACCAAAATGGCACTAGTAAATATTCACCTGTCAAGAACCACCTTGATGGGGTAAATTCTCCAGTAAAAAGACATAAAGTTCTGTAATAGATAGAAAAAAAAATCTATATTTTGCCTGGAAGAATCTCATTTCACCTCTAAAAAACACATAGGATAAAAGTAAAGAATAAGAGAAAGATATCTCAAGAAAATGGAAATAAAAATTAAAAGTAGCTTTTCTTATATCACAAAAATAGACATTAATACCAAAAGTAAAAATAGACAAAAGTCATTATATAATGACAAATGGTTTTAATTAAGCAAGAAACTATCATAAGTATAAATATAAAATCACATAATACTACAACACATAGACATGAGACAGACACTACTTCATCTAAAGGGAGAGAGAGACTTCAATGCATATTAATAGAGGACTTCTAATAACAGAGTTTGAAAAATGGATGGATTTTTCATCCAAAAACATCAAAAAAGGGACACAAGATTGTAAGTGTTTTGACCATAGAAATATAAGGACAGCATTCCTCTGGTGAGCAAACTCCCAGGAGGTAACAGACGCACTGTTTCCTATGTTTGTAATATTCTGCAGTTTCTTCCAGAAACTAGCAAGATAACTAATACATGTGCAATACCTAGCTGTTGTGGCAATGCCTTGCATGAGGAAGCTCTTTGCTAGAATCTTATCAGCCTTGACCTTTACTTTATGCACTTAGCTCCTTGGGGGGACTCTCTTTTTAGAAAACCACAGTGTTTTGCCAAGCTCTGCTGCACTTGAAGCTTACCAAATAATAGTAACATTAAACAATGTACTTACTTGAGAGCCACACAAATTTCCTAACATTGCACATTGCAGCCTTAGTAGGTAACTATCAAAGAAGCTGCATAATGTTGCTAAATCTGTAGCCTAATGGCACAATGAACATTAATGTACTACTGATGCCAGTGACCTAATATAACCTACTACTATAAGTAAAGCTGGCAGCTTGGATAAGGAGACTTTCTGCCGTTCTGTCATTCTGCCTCTGCTCCTTGCTTCTGTCTCTTCTTCTTTCTTTACACAGGATTTAAAGTACACTGCAGAGCAGATTGACTTAACAGTACTTTCTAACAAAAACCAAAAGAAGACAAATTCTTCGAACGTACCAACAACATTCTCCAGAATAGACAATAGATTAAGTCATAAAACAAACCTTAACAAATTTTAGAAGCTAAAAATCATTTCAAATAACTTTTTTTTCTGAACACAATGTAATAAAACTGGAAACCTACAACAGGAGGAAATTCAGAAACATCTTGTGTGTCTGCAAATGTAACAAAAAGCTCTCAAATAGCCAAGTGTCGATGAATAAATAGAATGGAAATTTTAAAAAATTCTTTAGAAAAATGGTGATAGAAACCCAAAACAAAAAGCCCTATAGCATAGAGCAGAGGCAATTTTAAGAAGATTAGATCAGTACATACCTACATCAAAAAAGAAAACAACCAAGACTTCCACTTCACAGAGGTAGAAAATCAAGAACAAGCCAGACCCAAACCTAGTAGAAGAAAAAATACTAATCATCAGAGAAGAGGTAAATAAAATAAAGACTGAAATATTATTTAAAAAATATCAACGACAGAAAGAATTTATTTATTTTTTATCTATCTATCTATCTATCTATCTATCTATCTATCTATCCATCCATCCCTAGGATTGAACTCAGAAGCAACCACTCACTAAGAGATGTCTCCACCCCTAGTTTGTTTTTTATGGAAAGACAGGGTCCCATAGAGTGGCTCAGTTTCTCACTTTTGTCAAGGCTGGCTTTGAACTTGCCTTCCTCTTGCCTCATTTTGAGGATCTAAACTGTTCATGTCAACAGTTAAGAGCACAGCTTTGCCATTGAACTTACTTAAGTAGTGGGAATATCATGATGCTCTATAATATGAGGATTCCCAGACGTGACACCTACAGACATCTTTGCATTGGCTTTGTCCACAGAAAGCATGAGACTCACCTTTCAGGACTCTGCTTGGTGCATGGTTTGGCTTCTTCTCTTTTTGGGGGGAGGGTGTCTGCTGGAGACTGAGCCCAGAGCATCATGCATGCTACGCAAGTGCTTCCCCATGGAGCTGTGCCCCCAGCCCTCCTTGGCCTTCCTTGGCGATTGGAGAAACAGTCTGTGGGACTCCATTTTTATTGACTTACTGGGAAACTTTGTGTCCTCTGATTCTGTCTCTTCTTCAGATCCAGGTGAAGGAGAAGGTGCTGTGGATGGCCATCCCCCTCTTCATCTTTTTAGTCTGCTGTCAGGTCAATCCAGTCTCCTGTGCTTGTGTTGAGGTGGGGGGGGAGAGGGGGGGACACACGTGCCACTCCTTTGGTTTCTGCTTGTTTCCAGATCCTCTATTTGGTATTATGGCCTCAGATTCTTCGGACTTTTTCTACTGGCTGTGAGGGATTCTGGCCCCCAACAGAGGGAGGCTCAGACTGACTCTGCCTCTTCTCTGCTGGACCAGCACCTTTTAGTTGAATGACAGCCTTTCTGTGGAGCTCAGAGAATGGGCAGCTCCGTGGCCTGGAAAGTCTTCATGTGCCACGTCGAACAGCCTGATCAATGGTGCATTCAGCCTGGGCAACACCATCTTCTTTGGAGTTGGGTTTGAATGCAATACAAAACCTGGAAGAGCAAGATAAGTCTCTGCTTGAGAATTTCTGAAAACTTGCAAAAACTAGAGTGTTTGAAATCCCTGAAACGAGATGGCAAGTCCACCTAGTACATTCTCTAGAACTTTCTATTGGTTTCTCAGCAGCAACTTTTTCATATCTACAGGTGACATATATGGATCAAAACCACAAGTGACAGTGGAGGGTCAACTCTAACCAGTCACCTGTGGGTCTGGAAACAATTTTCTTGTGTATGTTGGTGGTGCATTTGATGGACATGGTTTAAAAATGGGGTTCCAATGAGGTTCCTGTCACTCAGAATCAGAGCTCATCTGAACATGATGGAAAGGGAAGGTTGATTCCCAACTAGATCCAATTGTGCCAGCCCCATCTGCAGACTCAGGAAATGATTGGAATGTTATCCAATTTTATGAACTGATGAAGGACGGGCCTCTCTGACCTCTGTCCAGCCAGAATGGATCTGTCCATGGGGATGGGAATGCAGCAGGCTGTTGAGGGGTATGTGACTTTCTGAGCAGAATGACATAGGGTCAGGTGTGCTTGACAGAGGGACTCAGTTGTGTTCTAATTTTTGGTTTGGGGTGGTTATTCTATAATTGCTGCCATCAAAATGAAGCCCATCCAATGTGCAGAAGGGGTCACATGCAATTCTCTAGTTTCATTTTATTAAATGATGTCTTGCTTTCCTTAGCTCACAGGGGCTTTGTGGGTGCGCTTTCCTTAGGCACACTCATGGAGCTGAGTATCTCTGCAATTGTCACCTTGGGCCTCATCACACAGCTCTTGGCTGGCACCAAGATGATTAAAGTGGGTGTCACCCCAAAAGACCAAGTCCTCTTCAACGGGGCCCAGAAATGTAAGAAAGATATGGGTACAGTTCTGGTGTCTAGTTGAGAATTTGAATTGGCTCTAAAATTGCGGGCATTAAAACAGCCCAGTTTGGCCTGTGTGCTTGGCCTTCTGACCCTGTAGGTGCTCCATGGCCTGTTAGTGAGAGAGCATTTCTGGGACATGCTGGGTGTGGGGGAAGGCCAGGCAGGGCAGGAGAGGGCAGAAATGCCCCAGATGATGGACTTGAAGGATTAGGGCATGGAGGTCACCCCTTCACCAGCCATGATTTCCGTACCTCGTGAAGGAGGTGACATCTACTGCAGAGCTGTCATAAGAATTCAATCAAAGCCAGGTGCTGTGGAGTATGCCTGTAATTGCAGCAGCTCAAGAGGCTGAGGCAGGAGTATCTCCAGTTGGAGGCCAGCCTCAGCAACTTAGTGAGGCCCTAAGCAACTTAGTGAGACCCTGTCTCTAAATAAAATAAAAAAATGGCTGGGGATGGGGCTCAGGGGTGAAGCACTTCTGCTCAGTCTTCAGTACTAAAAAAAAGAATTAAATTGAATAATCACTCTCACAGTGCTTAGCACATGGTAGTTATTTAGCAAGTGCTATTTTTCTTCTGCATTTAATAGGATTTATTGAGCAAAAAGGTGATCCTCTCAGTCCAGCTCTGCTGTTGATTAGTTTTTTGATGTGAAAGAAATTTAGATAATAGTTCTGGAGTCTCAGTTTCTATGTGCTCTTAAACTAGGTTAAGAGTATTGGCCGTATCAAATGATAGGCAGCCCCAATAATGGGGACCAGCCTCAGAGTCAGCCAAGCCTAGCCTCTGTTAACTGGAATGTATTATTTTGAAAACAATATTTACAATTTTTTACTCTGCCATCTTCCATACAGCATGCCTTAGAGATCTTAAGTTAGAAGGTTAAATAATTGAGTGAGAAATCCATCTAACTTAAATTTGTGAGTTTCAGTCACAAATCAAGATTGTAGAATATATTTATGTATTAATGCATTAATAATTAATGAATTAAGTAATGCATTATTAAATATTAAGTAATGCACTTATTATTCAATGCCTTAAATTAATGCACTATTCTTCTAAAGCACTAATAAGTGGTATTATTTTTTAAAATTTTTATTTTGAGCATTTTAAAATACACTTGGCTTAGTGCAGTGATGCACACCTCGAATCCCAGCAGCTCGGGAGGCTGAGGCAGGAGGACTGTGAGTTCAAACCCAGCCTCAGCAACAGTGAGGCCCTAAGCATCTCTATGAGACCGTCTCTAAATAAAACACAAAATAGGGCTGGGGATGGGACTCAGTGGTTGAGTGCCCCTGAGTTCAATCCCCAGTACCAAAAGCAAAACAAACAAACAAAAAAATTGCATTGTTTTTCTAAAGCCAAAATTGGGTGTTTTTTTTTTTTTTTTCTATTTCTCTCTTTGTTTTTAATATAATTTTTTTGCAAACCTGGAAATAGAACTCAGTGCCTCTACCACTGAGCTACAGCCCCAGAAGTTTTCTCCTTACCCTTGACAATTTTTTAAAATGTTTTCCCATCTTAAGAATTCAAGATCATTAAAAAAAAAAAAAAAATTAGGATTACTGGGCTGAGGTTTAGTAGAGCACTTGCCTACGGTCACAAGGCCCTGGGTTCAATCCCTAAAGCCACAAAAAAGACCAAATGTGCTTTCACTAGAAAGCCTTTGAGTTCTTGTGCACTTTGACGTGTGACAGTTGGACATTCCTCACCAAGTCCCTGGGGGCAGTGTTAGTATTTGTCATTTGTGTTCCTGCCACATTCTGCTCAGGGTTTTCTTTGATCCTTGTGCTCGACATGATCGTCTCCATTGGCCAGTCCATCAGGGATGTGATGACAGGCATGGACAGGGACCCCTCAGAGATGGGTGCTGGGATCTGCTTTCTGATCAACACTCAGTTGAACCCCCACTCACACCCCATTTTCTCAGTGACCCTGCTGTCCCTCTTCCTCCTCAGCAGTACTCAGCCAGAGCTGGGGCAAGGCCAGGCTCAGGTCTGGGCTCAGGGCTAAACACTGGCCTGAGCAGGGTGAGGCCTCATGTTGGAGGCTGGGTACCGCCCAAAAAGAAATCAATCAAATAAAAACACTGTGCCCATCTACACTGAGAAATATTGAAATCAATAAAGGCATGCTGTCCACCTGCAATCCCCAAAACCAATTTAGAAACAAAAACAAAAAATGTAGGGGCTGGGGCTGGGGCTCAGTGGTAGAGGCTCACCTGGCATGCTCAAGGCCTTGGGCTCCATCCTCAGTACCCCATAAAAATAAAATAAAATGTTGTGTTCACCTCCAACTAAAAAATAGATTTTTTAAAAAATTAGAGAATCGAAAGACCCTGGCTTTGGCTTTTGAATTCCCATGAAGCAGATTGAGAAGGGTCTCTTATTTGGCCTTCATAGCAGAGAGCACAGTCATTGAAGATGGAAGGTACCAGGGCCATGGGACCAGTAATGCAGAGTCCACTTTTATTAATTTATTTATTTTAATTCTGCAGTTCTTTGTAGCAGGCTTGATCGTTCTCCTTTTGAATGAGCTTCTTTAGAAAGGGAACGGCCTGGGCTCTGGCTTCTCCCTCTCCATCTCAAGCAACATCTGTGAAACCATCCTGGGGAAGGCCTTCAACCCCACCACCATCAACACTGAACAAGGTAAGGGCCCTGCCTCCCATGGGGCACCTCTGCAGGAAGTTTTCATGCATGCAGAGTATTCCTCTAGGGGAAAATGTCTGTTTCAGAAACATATCTTCTGAATTTTTAGTGTGCAAAGTTTTAAAAATATAGCTGAGTGCAGAGGCTCAAGCCTGTCATCCCAGCAGCTCAGGAGGCTGAGGCAGGAGGATCACAAGTTGGAGGCCAGCCTCAACAACTTAGTGAGGCCCTAAGCAACTCAGTGTGTCCCTGTCTCTAAATAAAATATAAAAAGTGCTGGGTACAGGGCTCAGAGGTTAAGTGGTCCTGGGTTAAATCCCTAGTACCGAATAATAATAATAATAATAATAATAATAATAATAATAACAACAACAACAACAACAACACATTCAAAATGATATCTAAACTTTCACATCTTATAATAATATTTCAAGGACAGTTAACATGTCACAGAGTAATCCTGCCTCATATTTCTTAGCAGGAACCTGCACTGCAAGGACACAGAAGTGTTGATTTTAGCCAATTGTCTTCTGGTGGACATTTGAGTTCTTTCTCAGTCACAGTTAGCATCAAAGTGAATATCCTCAGGCAATCATCTGCACATATTTTAGCAGTTGTTCTTAGCGAATAAGATACTAAAAATGAAATTGCTACACCAAACCACTTATTCAGGCAAGGAGCAGTTACTTCAATGATTACAAGTTCAAGGACAGCCTTGGAAAATAAGTGAGACCCTGTCTCAAAAAGGGCTGGGGTAGAATTACTGTTCCTGGGTTCAATCCTCAGTATACCCAATTTGGGGCAGAAGGCACTGGGGATTGAACTCAGGGACAGTTAACCCCTGAGCCCTGTCCCCAACCCTCTTTTGTATTTTATTCAGAGACAAGGTCTCACTGAGTTTCTTAGAGCCCCAATTTGGCTGAGGTTAGCCTCCAATTTGCAATCCTCCTGCCTTAGCCTCCAGAGCTACTGGGATTACAGGTATGCACCATGACACCTGGCTTAAAAATCTTAATGAAATAAAAATTGCCAAACATGTGAGACTTCTTAGGAGAGGGAAATTGACTTTTTTTTTTCTTTTCTTTTTCTTTTGGCCTCTGAACCCTGAATCTGTTATTTGCTGGGAAGTCTCTCATGGAAAATGTTTGTGTGCATTTTTGTGTTTTCTTGGAATTGACTGTGGAGCTGGGTCTTGGCCTCCAGTGCCACATCATCAAATTGAGGAAACTGCAGATGGGACCCTGCAGGGTGCCTGAGGTATCCCATGGGAAAGACTGGACCTCGGGAAGGAGGGTCAGGGACACTTACAGAAGAGTAGGCAAAATGACACCAGACTCTTCCTAGAATTTCAGAAAATCTAAGGTGAATTGAGGATCTGGGGGTGCAAAGCAGCTGGGCCCCAGCCATGGATGTGGGGGTGAAAGCTGGGTAGGAGTTGGGGTGTCTGCCAAGACCTCCTGGCTTTGGGGTGGCTGCCTTCAAAAGGAGCGGGAGCAGTGGTTGTCACAGGGGCCAGTCAGCGAAGGCTTGGGCCATGGCATCCAGACAGAGGATCACTTTGCTCTGGAGCAGGATGGTGAGTGAGGGGACAGTTTTGGAAGGAATGATTTGCTGTCCCTGAGAGACAGGCTGAGAAAATGGCTGGGTAGGTGGCACAGCCATCCAGCCTGAGCCAGCCAGTGTGCCATCAGACTGAGGGCCTTAGGACTTAGCGAGAGATGAAGGCCACAGAAAACCGAGACGTGGAGGTGGCTGCCCTTGGCCACCTCTGGGACATGGATGGGGCAGAGGGGCTACTTGGGGAGCTTTGAGTGGTGCTGTAAGGAGCCAAAATGGTGGAGCCACGGGGACACCCCCAGGACGGGCAAGAGGAGGGTCGAGCAGGCACAGGTAGCTTGCAGCTGGAAGGGTCTCCTGTTACCAGGAGTGCCACCACGGCTCAGCTTGTGACCTGGAAAGTGGGGTGTGGAAGGGCCCCTAGGGTGGAGAGTGCAGTTGCTCTTTCTTCCCTGAGGTGGGGGACAGTCTAGGCTGGGAGGGAGGTGGACAGTACAGACGTCACACGGCTCTCGCCCCCGGGTGACACTAGTGCATGAAACAACCCAGTTCCCAGAGATCAGAGGGTAGTGATTTGCAAGAAATGACCATGTTAAACATTCAGAAAGCTCCTAAGGCCCTCACCCTGCCATTGATGTCACCCACCTTTCATTCCAGACATTTGTCAGTCAGGTGCTGTTAAGCACTAGGCACTTATGTGGGTGCTAAGAATACAAAGGGATATAACGTAAGATGTGTGAGCGTCAGTGTCATCCCAGTTCCCTGGGTCAATATAGAGCAGAGAAGGAAGATGGGATGACTGGGGAAGAGTGTTACAGGTCCATCTAGAGAACCTGGCAGGTGCAAAGGCCCTGGGGCAGAGATGAGCTGGTGTGTTTGAGGGTCCATGTGTGGCTCAGCGGAGCAAGTTTGGGGAATTCAGAGAGGTTATTGGTGGCAAGAGGAACCAGGACAAGTCCCTACTCTCTCCCCATGGGATTGCTGAACTTCCTCCTTTACAAAATGCACAAGATTTCATGTCTCCAGATTCTTGACCACAGGGACATCAGCTGTTGTCCCACACAACCAGAGGCGGCAGGGAGAGGGGCTGTCAGAAGACCACTATGGGGATGCCAGGGGGCCAGGGAAAGCTAGGACAGCATTTCTTTCACAGATATCCTGTCCATGTTGTCAGACAGATGGCCCATCTGAGTGGCCATCCAGAAGGTGACACGAGTCCTTCTGTGCCAACTCTGGGGTGACAGGAAAATGCAGTCCCAGGGAGAGACTGGAATGTCTGAGTCCCCAGCTGTTAGCCACTCTGCCCACAGATGCCACGTCTAGGGAAGCACCGACCTGGGCAGCAGGGGCCATAGTGACAGTGTTTCCCACTGTGTTCTTTTTCTAAAGTCAGTCTCACACCATTTCTGAAGTGCTCAGACCTTGGTGCCCTGTGCTGCAGTGTCCCTGGCTGGTCTGTTGCCTGTTCCTCAGGCCAGGACACTTTCTGCCTGTTGCTGAGGCTGAGGCAGGATGATATCAACTTGGAGGCCAGCCTCAGCAACAGAAAAGCCTCAGAAACTCAGTGAGATGCTGTCTGTGAATGAAATACAAATAGGCTAGGGGTGGGGTTCAGTGGCTGAGGGCCCCTGGGTTCCATCCCTAGTGCCAAAAAAAAATCTAGATCATGACCCTGTGAGTGTTGGTGCCGTGAGTCTCCTGGCTGAGTCTCCTGGCTGATTCTGTTCTCCTGCCTCTGCTTTGGCCAGGAGGAGGCCCAAGACCCAGCGGAGTCCAGCCCTTTATTCTTCCCTTCATGTTTGTGTCCTCCTCTGCCAACAGGCATGAAATTGGAGGGCACCATCTTGCATTGTTCCATCTCTGGGCCATGCGCACAAAGTCTGAGCCCTTAGAGAGGTTTTCTCCCACCAGAATCTCCTCGACCTCATGAACCTCATCGCCTCCATCTTGTCTTTGCTGTAATAATCCATTTCCAGGTGTGTCCAGCGTGAGCACAGGAAGTCTGCATTTCTTTTTTTTTATTTTTTTATTTTTTTGGTACCAGGAATGAAACCCAGGGGCACATAACCCCTGAGCCCCGTCCCCAGCCCTTTTTATATTTTATTTAGAGACAGAGTCTCGCTGAGTTTCTGAGGCTGGCCTCCAATTTGCAGTCCTCCTGCCTCAGCCTCCAGAGCTGCTGGTGATGACAGGCCTGCGCCACTGTCTCTGGCTTCAGTATAATTGTGTTTTTTTTTTTTTTTCTGTTTAAAAACGAATGGCTGTAGAGTGGACTTTAGTATATTTTGAAACCAGTTTTTCTTTTTTTTTTTTTTCTGTGTGTGCTCCAAGCACAGTGGGAGTGAGGGAAGGGACAGATGCTCTCCAGCACTGTCAGAAAGTTAGTATTGAATATTTTATATAAAAGAAAAGGCAGAAATATTTAAAATAGTTTTGATTATTAGATGCGTGTAAAAATTAAAAGGTAGTGTCCAGGCCTGATGTGGTGGTACATACCTGTAATCTCAAAAATCATAGAGGCTGAGGCAGAAGGATCACAACTTCAAGGCCAGCCTTGGTAACTAAGTGAGACCAGGTCTCAAAATAAAATATTGAAGAATTGTGAATATATATGAGTGATAAAGCACCCCTGGTTTCAATCCCCAGTACCATATAAAACAGTAGTTTCCAAGATTTAGACCCAAATCAGCATCCTCCACTCTATCTGCAAATATGTGAAGTTCTAAAAGGCAATAAATTTAGCCATACATACTACTAGTTGTCTGATATTGACCATAATCTTGAAATATATACATAGAAGACCCTTCACAATGTATTAGGTGTTCCCATTATTTTTTTCCAATTGCAATGAGAGAGGGAGGAAAACCAATTTAGCTTATGGGCCACTTCTTTCTTTTCAGGACTAATGAATCAAATATTAAAAGGCTTTAGTGTTTAATTGATTATCATTTATGTAATCATAATGATATGGATTCTGTGATTTCTTGCTTAATCTACATTGGATACTTTATTATTTCTGAGTATCAGCATCTGTACAGACCACCACACCCCACTCTATTTTTTAATAGTTACAAGTACCTGTGTTCATGCTTCATCAGTTAGGTATTCCCTTTTAAAAATAATTATGTGTTGCATTCTTTCTGTACAGAAAATTCCTGAAGGTTAAAAACCAGTAAGCATTTTCACAAATTTGACTTTAAAATAGTTTTCATCGCAAAACACACACCAGAAGTAAGAATGATTTCTTTCTCTAATTAGCCTTTTTAACATCCAATATCAGGACATGAATGCTGCTCATGGAGGGATGTTCTTACCATCAAGAACAATCAATACTACTTTCTTCTATCCCATCAAATGTTACAAAAGTGCACATTTTACTGTGTTTCATATGCAGAATTTGACTTTCCATTATTTGTGTTTAGTGGGTTTTTGCTTTCTTTTTTATCACTTTGTTTTTCCTGTGTTTTCTAATATTCATTTTTTTGTGGTGTGAAAAATAGATCACTAGAATTTTATAACTTTTGCTACATTCAATCACTTGACTACTTACTAACTAATATTTCTATTAAAGCATCATTTTAAAGGTAGGATTGAGGTATGCTATCAAACTATTTTCAAGGTCTACTGCAGAATCAGCATAACTTTCTTGAGCTCTGTAGTTAGAGCCACTATTTCTGTCCACAAACTCTGCTCCTTTTGTTTTATTTTTCTTCTATATTGAGTAATTCTCTTTGAAATGAGGCACAGAAAATTGCTTTTTTAGAATTTTATCATTAATGAAAATCTATTATTATTTATCATTGATGGACAGTCTGCTTCAGTTTAGAATACCAGGTTGAATACTATTTTTCCTTTAAATCTTGGGGTTATTCTGTATGTATCATCTATAATCCATCATTAATGATAAATACTTGGGTTCTATTCTTGCTTTATTGAAGCTGACCATAGTTTTTCTTTAAAGGATATTCTATTTGGTTTAAGCATAGCTACTTGAGAAATTCTGTAGATATATTTAGCATGTTTAAATATTATTTTCTTGATTATAGCATTCAATCAAAATGGAATATTTCCAGACCTGATTTTCTTTCCAGTATATACATGTAAGAAACTGGATAAAATATGGAAAATAATATGTACGTTTTTCAGACACCCAAAATAGGCATAGCATGTGAGTGAAACCATAAGCAATAAGTGTAGACTGGTGAGGTGAACTATAACTTTATTTTAAAAATTGTTCTTAATAAGTGTAGTTTGATAAACTGCTGTTAAAAAATTATTGGTAAAGGGGAAGTAAGAATAATCAAAGTATACCACTGTAAGAGAAACTTGAGGTCTGGCAGCTGAGAGTAGACTGTGGGGGAAACTTCATGTTATCATAGGGAAGAACTCCCCACTTTCCCTTCACCCTCTCACCTACTTAATCTCACCAGAAACCACCAAGATGCCCCGAATAAAAGGTTTCAAGTTCAGTAGTCACACTCTCCAAATACAAAAGGCAGTTACAATTCAACTGAACACAGAAGCTTGTGTGCAAGTTACAAGGATTTGAGACATTTTATAAAACGTTAGGTTAAAGATGATTCTGTTTTCTTTCTTTCTTTCTTTCTTTTGGTATGTGTGTGTTTTATTTTGTTCTGAGGGTGTGGCTATTCCTTGGTTACCTGAACTCAACAAAGAAACTGTTATTTTGATGAAGTATCAGTGGCTGATCCACATTAAAAACAGAAAAATATTTAAAAAATTTAAAAAGCCTAATTACAAAAAAAATATGTGCTGCTTTCTCCCTCCACATTTTTCTTTTTAAAGTTTTTTTTAAGTTTTTATTTTATTTTTTATTTTTAGTTCTGAAAAGTAGACAGTAAAACAGCTTCTGGGAGAATTTACAACCAACTGCATGAAGGTCTGGGAAGCTGAGAGGCTGGAGCAGGGCTGGGAGGAGCAGACAGGAAGGAGTCGTTCTCTTAGTCACTGGGGGCCAAAATAACTAAAAAGAGACAAAAATCAATAACTGTTTGTAAACCAGGAAATGACACAGATTATCAAGTTAGTATGAGTTATGAAAAATTCATATAATCAAGAAAATGGAGAAATTGTGAATAGGATTAGGAAAAAGAGGTGTAAATTTTATGTTTAGAAGTTTATTTGTGATACATAAAAAATAAAGATGAATTTTATCTTTTGATTTTAAATGGAAGGCAGAGAGATATGCAAGTCATACAGTACTTCAAAAACCTTTCTTCAGTTACAAAATCATAATAAATTTATAGCTTCTACTTATTTTACTCTCTATCTTCCTTAGAATTTCACCTAGGGTCACACTTGTAGAGTGTGACCAATAACTAAGCAAATGACTAATCACAAAGATAGTCACAAAGTTACACTTTTCTCAGAAAACCCCAATAAATTTCAGAGCAAAGAATTGATACAACACCTAATCACTTCCTTCTTTGGGAAAAGGTCCCTTTGTGAATCAGATAGAAGGGGAAATTAGCCATCTTTTAACAAAATGTTACTAGAAATAAATATGAGTTAACTTCATTTAGAAGTAAATGGAAATAAAATAACACCATTGTACAGTATCTTTCAGGTTTAGCCTTGAAAAATAAAAAGTGAAAAAAGGTCTTTCTAAAGAGCAGAATACTTGGCAGCACACTTCATCCTTAATTACACGTGGAAAAAAGTTACCTCAGGTAAGAAGGTACATAAACTTATAGGAAGAAATCAAGACTTGTCAAGAGTCTAGAAGAAACTTTTGAAGACTATAAAATTCTGGGGGTACAGTAATCAGGATGGATCTCTGAGAGAGATAATGCAGTGTAAATATCATGAGATTTCATGCTATCAAATACCAAAGCAAATACATTATGGACATTGTACAAGACAACCAAGTTGACAACTTGACTTGGCTAGTTGTTTGTATCCAGCCTCTGATGATGCACAGGATGAATGAGGACTGAGTACCATAGTGGTTTCCAGTCACTACATTTTATCTATCAAATACTTCTTCCAAATATCCAGCCAGCTAGGAGGAGAGGTCTATATCTAGGTTCTTGTGACAGCATCATTCTTTTCATCATTCTCTCATCATAAATTAACAAGTGGACCTCTTTTAATGAAGAAATAATTTTAACCAGAAAAACCCAAACATTTTTTTTTTACATTTTGCTTTTAGAGACAATAAATCCTAAGCAAGCATCACTAATAAAGTGCCAATGGACCATGCCTAAAAGTGAATCAGACCACAGTTAACAAAAACAAAGATATTATATGGGTCTATGATCATGTTATTTACTGTATTTTCACCTACAGAAAAAATAAAAAGGTACTGGCCTGGTAGAATTCTGGAACAGGTGATGATGTTGCTTACACTTCTTAAATTTCATATCATTATATCAGGTTGTGCTACCAAGAGATAGACTACATAGATCCAGGAGCTAGAGTGTCAAAGTTGAAGAGTCTTCACTCTCTATCACTCCCATTACCACACTTGGCAATTATATTTTCTTACACCATGCCTCTGCATCCTCCAGTTTTAGAAATCCTAATTATTTAAGAGGACGCTTTTCCAACAGGATTCCAACTAAAATTTAAACTGCACCTGAGGACTCTAAATTCTATATACTTAAAAAAAAAAAAAAAAAAAAAAAAAAACAGAAAGCAAGAGGAGAAATTACAATCCTAGCTAGGTCAATTGATTCCATGTTGCAATGGAGATCAAAATCAGATGATTCAATTTGAAAACAGATGATCCAATTCTCTACTTTTTAGTTCTCACTTTCCATACAGGAATTGTAAAAAGACCAGTGAAGTAGTTGTGTCTTGAGAAAATTATGGTGAGGAGGCTCAAATGATTTGGGGATATGTATGAGTTTCACTCAATCAGCTAAGTTGTAGAGACCAAAAGAAGTCCATTTAGGGGATCTAAAAAGAACAGCAGAAAAAACACAAGATGACCATTAATTTGACATTCAGTCTACACAGCTGTCAAAACTGTAATTAATTGCACTGTTTTCCTTTTTTATAAGTTTTTTTTTTTTTTTTTTCAGGAACAGACTCTCACCAGTACCATAAAGTAAGTACAGAACTTTGACTGAAAAGGACATTTTTGTGGTGTCACTATAGGGAACTGTGCTTTATGGCACCATAAGGACAGAAGGATTCATTTCCCAGACAATTGCTGAAAGTGGTCTTTTCAAAATATTTTCATCAGTAGAAGAGAGTTTTTCTGGCTATAGTCATTCAAGGCTTCCTACACTCAAGACTGTTTGAGACTCATGTAAATCACACTCCATGTCTCAAGTAGGACCCAATATGAGAGTGCAAGACAACTCCAAAATTTCACTTGGAGTAAGCAGAAGCTTCCTTTGAGATAAGACTGCAAATCCAGATTCTGTGCACCCAAACATGCTTCCTTCCCTTTATTTCCATTGTGCTGATCTGAAGCACCCTACCTTATAGACTTCCAAGATGCCTAGTCATGGTCTTAATCTACCTCCTGGGGAGCCCTAATTAGAACTCAAATGCATCCTTCATCTGCTTCCAGACTTTCTGTTTTCCAGAAGTTCTTTGAAGTCTTTTGTCACTGGAGATCATCTCCTCTTTTCATTGTGGATGTTTATCTCATTTTATGTTTCTCTTTTCCTGTTACTTTAATTCATTGTGGGTAAAATAGAATTGTATATTTGAAGATCCAGATCTCTAAGTAAAATAGTTAGCTTAGTTTATGGGTTTGTAATACACAGTCAAAAATGTTCAATACATTTTAATATGAATTTAGATCCATGATTAAAATTGGAGGAAATAAAATAGACTTTATAAGGATGTAATTCTGCACTACAAAATTATCATTGTTTTTCACAAAGGATAAGGATTTTGGAAAATGACATGGCACCAAGAAAAAGAATCATTATTTTTAAATATATAGTTGTGTTTGAAAGAGAATAATAATGTCACCATAAATCAATGATATAATATAAAACAAAAAGCTTTATGACCAAGTTCTGTTTATTTTTGACAGAATATATTTGAAGCAAAAATTCCAAATCCATGAATCTCCTCAAAATACTATATAGAGTGATTAGCATTTCTACACAAATCATGCAATTTTTGTGATAGTATGTAAATTTTCTAGACATAGATGTAGAAGTTAATACACTAATATTCTTTCTCAAGGCACATTTATTTTGAAGCATAGTTCCATAAATCTGCAAATATAATTAAATTTTATTTATTATACACAAATCAGTACATCAAAAATGACCAAATACCTGGAAATAATTCCTTTGGCATATTTCTGTTTCCTAGACAATAAGGTCAGGTTTAATATAGTATATCTTCTACCTTTTCAGTGCACATAATTTTTAAATTTTAAGTAAACTTCTCCCTTAGGCTCAAAATTCACCATATAACTATGGTACTAATGCTATTAGTGATGGATATTAGAAGAAAAATTCTTAGTACTGTTAAGAGAGTTGTTTGAAATGAAACACTAGATCAACACATGATCCTTCAAACAAATTATAATAATGCATGCACAGCAATAAATTTGAAATACAGAAGGTATAGACATTTATTAGCTACAGGACTTTGAAACCACATGCTTTGGACCTAAAAGACAATTATTTTGCTTTGTTTTTTATTTATTTTTTAAAGAGTGAGAGAGAGAGAGAAAGAGAGAGAGAGAGAGAGAGAGAGAGAGAGAGAGAGAGAGAGAGAGAGAGAGAATTTTTCAATATTTATTTTCTAGTTTTCGGCGGACACAACATCTTCGTTTGTATGTGGTGCTGAGGATTGAACCCGGGTTGCATGCATGCCAGGCGAGGACGCTACTGCTTGAGCCACATCCCCAGCCCAATTATTTTGCTTTGTAATTGCAGCACTTTTCATAGCTGTGTGGGGAGTTTTAGGTTCATGTTTTTGTTTCGTGATTTCACATGCTTCATTTATTCAGATGTATTAATGTAATATATGCTTATATGAGTAATTTGAAATTATATGCCTCTTTCTAATTATAGAATTTTTAAGAAATTCTTGTTAATCACAATTTCTAAATTGGAGAGCAATTACCATGCAAGCTAGAAAATGCACAGTGGCTTAAAGAACTCTTCATCCAAGAGTTTAGCCTTAAAGTTTTCACATAGTTAATGGTCAATAAATTTATATGGTTCATAAAGTTAAGATCTGTTTAATTTTAAAGTAAAGAAATAGGAAGCCAGAGAGTACTTCTTCACAGATGCCGAGCTGTCATTACTGGAAAACCCAAGGATTCCTGAAGGGCAGTCTGTCTCTCTGATTGATGTAGTTATGTAAAATTTAAGTCCTGCTTTTCTTACCCACAACTTTGGCTTTCCTGTGTCATCTTGTTCTTTGTGTTTCAGTGACCAGAGAAGGAGATAGGTTCACAATTACTTGTTCATGCTAAAGAAGCAAACAAACAAGCAAAAAAACAACTAAAAAATAACTGAGTTTGTGAAAACATCTGAAATTTAAATACAGTGATCAGGGTAGGATGAGATTTCACTGACCTAAATGTTCCTTTAAGAAAAATTAGAGTCAGACAGTTCCATTGTAATAGAAATTGGAAACAACATATGTTAGAGTCTGTAAACAAGTCAGGATGGCGCCTAGCATTTTGCCAGAGGGAGTGGTTAATGTTAAGGTCTGTAAACAAGTCTACAAGTCTAGATGGCGCCTGGCAAAATGCCAGAGGGAGTGGTTTGTGAAGTAACACCAGTGAGCCATTAAGTGTGGAGATTCCTGATTGGTTGACTGCTGTATCTAGTTTATGCTAATTAGATAAGCTGTGTGGAATGTATAAATACCGCTCCTGTCCTACAATAAAGGGCTCCCACTCCTGCTGTATCAACGTACACAAGTTATTCGTCACCCCCCCCCCCCCCGGTTATTTTGCTGCAGCCAGCCGGACTGCGGCAGATGGTGGCCCGTTAAGGGGAGCCCCAGGACACTTGGGGATAAGTGACAAAAAAAAAGCTGCCCGTACCTAGATAGGATGGGAGCAAATCTGCTTGTCCCTAGGCAGATAGGGCGAGAGGAAAAATGGCCATTTTGAGAAAATGGAGAAGATTGATACGGTATGTTTGGGTCTTGTTTTGTCTCAGTGTGTTGTATTGTCTTTATGATGAAAATATGGAAGGGGTGAGAAGAAAATTACTAAGGGAAGAAGGCACCCCAGTGGAACCAAGAGCAGTTAGGGCATGTGTTGATAGAAGCCCAGGAACTCTAATCAGAAAGAAGAAAAAAGTTCAGAGGAGGAAGGATTATCAAGAAAGAAATTGCAAAAGGCTACTACTAAATACTTTTCATTACCGGAGGGTGCATCAATCGGCGCAGCGGTGGCTGCCACGTGCGCGAGCTGGTCATGGCACAGCAAGGGCTTTTCAAGCGGCAACAGCCAGCTCTTCCCCGCCCCCACCCGGGGAGCAGGACACCACTGCAAGAGTCCAAATCTAGACCTGACCTGGAGGCACAGTCTCGCAGGCTCTTGCTCCCTGTGCCCGGTGGCAGTTTGAGTCCCAGACTCTCCCCAGGGCCATCTGGGGCTGCCTGGGACGCTACAGCCGGCAGAAGATGCTACCGGCGTCCCTGAGGTTTGGTCATTTCCAATGTCAATAACTACTAAATTGTTTGGAAGGTTGTTTTCTTAGTGGAATACTACAGGATTTTCTTTAGCCATCCGGAGTTCCTGCCTTCGTCCCAGTGCCAGTGAAAACGAGGGTGGAAGAATTTCCAGTGTTGCTGAGAACCGGACGAGACAACCTAGCTGCCTGCAGAACTTACCTGGACTGTGATTTAAGCTAGCTGCGTGCAGAACTTACCTGGACTGTGATTTACCTGGACTGTGAGTTAATCTATTGAGACACTGCTTTACCTAGACTGAGACAACAAACTGTAATTTACAACAAATTGTAACTCGGTATCTTTGCTAACGGTGTCATTGCTGGTATAATTTTTCCAAGGGCTTCTTGCATGGAGCCATCAATTGGCTTGGTATTGTGGCATTTTGTATCCTCCCCTTCTGTTTGTAGCAGGTTATTTATGGTGTTTCTGTAAAAACCACTATGGTCATTATTTAAATTAAACAAAAGGGGGAAATGTTAGAGTCTGTAAACAAGTCAGGATGGCGCCTAGCATTTTGCCAGAGGGAGTGGTTAATGTTAAGGTCTGTAAACAAGTCTACAAGTCTAGATGGCGCCTGGCAAAATGCCAGAGGGAGTGGTTTGTGAAGTAACACCAGTGAGCCATTAAGTGTGGAGATTCCTGATTGGTTGACTGCTGTATCTAGTTTATGCTAATTAGATAAGCTGTGTGGAATGTATAAATACCGCTCCTGTCCTACAATAAAGGGCTCCCACTCCTGCTGTATCAATCTACACAAGTTGCTCGTCACCCCCTGGTTATTTTGCCCAGCCACCCGGGCTCCGGCAGACATATGTGTGTATATAGGCACATATATATACACACATGAAACTAATACATAAAGAACTAATCAACACAAATATTCCTCCTCTAAATTTGGAAATTATATTCCTGTGTATTTTTAATCCAGGATTGGGAAATTACTAGCATATTCATTTGATTTTCAAAAAAATTCAGTATGCTTCCAAACCCTTTTATTATGATCCTCTCATTTGTCATTTCCTAACTGAGAGAGTACAGGGTCAGGAAATTTTTAATTTTTTGAGTTAAATTGGATTCAAAGACTTTATGAGAAATATAAGTAGTTTATGGCATTGTGATATTGCCCTCTATGAAATGAAGATTTGAACATAGAATCTCATTTCCTTCTAAAAGTTTTAAAACTTATAATTACTCAAATTATAGAATTCACATCAGTAGTAGTTCTATTTTATTTATTAATATTACAGAAGCAAGTTTATAAATAAAAAATGCTAAATTACAGATGGCAATATGGCTCAGTGGTGGAGCACTTGCCTAGCATGTGTGAGGTCCTGGTTTCGATCCTCAGCTCCACATGTAAATGAAATAAATGTTTATAAAATATCAAGTTAAAACTCATGTCTTCTTTTATAATATGTATACAAATAAGTAATGTTTAAAATCTCTAGGTGACATTCTATATGTAAGTTGTATCAGTAGAACTCATTAAACTTAGAACAAATGAGAAATTAAAATTAATCATCATTTCCTATTTAAAAAATGACTCATTTTAAGAGAATATGAATTAAAGAAGCAAACATTGTTAGAAGAAAATATCCTCAATGTATCATATGGAACAGAGTTTTCTGGGCTGTGTTGAACTGTTGGAGCTGAAATCTCTCTTCTGCAGCTACAAGAAACTCAGCAGTATGCTAAAATTCCCCTCTTCCACAGCCTTTTCATGACCCAACTGCACACTACTTCTGAATCTAAGAATGTGGACTCACTTATCCAGATGGATGAGGCAAAGGATGATGAGGTGCAGGTAATAGCCTAAAGAGTTGCATGTTTTAAGGAAAGACATCTTTAAGTTCTTTCTCTGCAGGCCTATAATTTTAATGTCTATAGAAAGATGACAAACATCCCCCTGGAAAACACAGAACTGTGGCTTTCCCAGTGTAACATGTGAGCTGTCTCTTAATTTTACTTTTTTCTATGGTGGATAACACCAATCCTGGGAGAGCTGGTCTCCAAACATTTTTATGGTCATATTTGGAAGGCATCTCAATTGTAATCATGTACCAATGACAGTTGCTATTATTCTGATTATATGATAAAATTAGTTCAGTCCAATTAAACAATTTACAATGCCTCAACTTTGGGGTGAGGGATTTCTGGCACCTCCCATTGTTCCACTATGGCTCTGAGGGTCCTCTCTCTATCATGTGTGATAGGGTCCTCTTCCCTGGCTTGTTCCCACATGAAGCACCTGGTTTCTGGGTAGTGTTTTTTTTTTCTGTATGCCACCATTTTCAAACTGGCATTTTTGTGATTCAGGCTCTGTAAAATATTAAAATTAATCTAAAATTTTAAAAGAAGAAGAAGATGATGATGAGCTGAAGGCCACAGGCTGAGGAGATCACAGGAAGATTGAACATGGAGCTGAGTCAGAGCCCATGCTGGAAGGCCACACTAAGGAACCTGTGATGAGCCCTCATACTCACTAATGGAGGTAGAGGGGATACCTGCCCTTTCTCTGAGAGAAACCATGTAATATTAGCTTGGACTTGTCTGTACTATATATAAAGTTATATAAAGTGTAAAAACATAAAATGGAGACTTATGATGGAGAATCAAAAGAAAGTGCAATCATTTTAAGCAGGTCACTGATATTCCAGGTGTTGGAATCAGAAGATACTGCTTTATCACAACCATTGTCAATATGTAAAGCGTTAATAAAAGTATCATAAAAAATTTAAAAAAAGGGTATTTCAGAGAGATTTGGAAACTTGAGCTAAATGGTAATAAAATAAAACTATAACCTATACAGGTAATATTCCACATGGTTGATTTTGGGGTAGTTTGAAAGATGCATTAAAAAAATATAAGAAATGCCAAAGCATAAGACCTCCAAAGCCATGTACAAGAGAATTATAAAATAGGAGAAGGTCATAAATAGTTGAACAAGCATATGTGTGATAAGGCAAAGCTCATTTGGGGAGGAGGAAGCCCTGGGCTTCATGTGCCCTGGAAAAGTTTATCCTCTAGACCAGTCCCCATCCTGGCCCAGCCACACATCTGCCTTTGCTAAAGTTGGTTGTGCCCTATTTCTTTGCATGTCGCCCATTGATCACCAAGGTACAATCTGGAATTGTCCCCTATATGTACGCTTATTCTCTGGGAGTATTGTGGGGTGAGTTGTGGCAGAGGGGTTGGCTTGTGCCCCCCCCCCAGCTTTGTGGAGTCTTCTTTTGTTTGGAGTCACAGAGAGCTCTTTGGAGAGCTACAGAAATACAGACACACACACCCTGGTTTTCCTGTCGACTTGACACACAATATTGAGCAGGTGAATCCAATCTCTTTGTCTGTGCTTCCCTGATTTTTAATAGAAAAGTGATTCCATTCCTAATTGTGAGCATTAGAGTCAATTACCCTGATACCTGGACTTTAGCTCCAATCAGTGAAACAAAAATCTCTGGGGAGTACTCTAAAGCATTGGATTTATTAGGCTTGCAGGGAGGTTCCTAGATGTTATGACTAGTATAAAATAAATGTTAATGGACCAAGGTCTTGAGTACATATTATACATTTTTATTCTGGATTTTATATATTTTTAAGGCTTGAATAGATTGTTTTTTCCTTTGGTACTTGGGATTGAACTCAGGGGCTCATAACCACTGAGTCACATCCCCTGTCCTATTTTGTATTTTTATTTACAGACAGTGTCTCACTGAGTTGCTTAGCACCTCAGTTTTGCTGAGGTTGGCTTTGAACTCACAATCCTTCTGCCTCAGCCTCCTAATCCGCTGGGATTGCAGACACGTGCCACCTCACTAAGCTTGAATAGATCTTTAACTTCTCCCAACTTTTATTTATTTATCTTCAAGATGGGGATGATGCCACTTGCTTCTCAAGACTGTGGTGAGAATTAAATGAAGTCATAAATAGTTGGCACTTGTTGCCTAGTGAGTGCTCCATAAGCCAGGGGGATGACAGGCCTTTGTATTTTTGCAAAGACAAAAAGTGAGCACCCAACTTTTTGTCTGTCGGCAAAGCCTTGAACAACTTAGCAAAAACCTGTTTCAAAAAAAAATACATAAAAGGACTGGTGAAGGAAATGTTGCTCAATGGTGAAGCATGCTGAATTTCAGTCACTGGTGCCAAAAAT
Organism: Marmota flaviventris; assembly: GCF_047511675.1. NCBI lineage: Eukaryota > Metazoa > Chordata > Mammalia > Rodentia > Sciuridae > Marmota > Marmota flaviventris. Next base: position 4,746,897 of record NC_092509.1, read on the forward strand.
ATCATTTATATTAGGACATTATAATTAATTTATTAGTATATTCATTTGTGACATATACATGTATGGGCATAACATCATTGATCAGTCTAATTTCTCAGTGCCTGAATCATCTCTCTTATCCTCTCTTCCATCAATCTAAACTCAACTATTCTCTCTCCAATTTTTTTGAGATCCACTTCTTTTTTCACTCCATTTTTCTTTTTGCCTTTCACATATGAGAGAACACACTTGACAATTGACTTTCTGAGTCTGATTTATTTCATTTAATTTGATGTGCTCCAGGTTCATTCATTTCCCACAAATGATATAATTCCATTCTTGTTTATGGCTGAGTAGAATGAGTAAACTTGTGAAAAGATGTGTAGATGCTATTTTCTGGGTATGTTACCTGCCAGCACACAGAACCTTGAGTTTCCAAGCTCAGCCTGCCATTGTGTGAGCCAGGGAATGAAGATGCAGGAAGAATAAGGTCTCATGTGAACCATTTGAAGTCTTCCAACCTGTGGCTCTTACTGCTTGTACATGCACCAAACAGCCTGGTAACTTCCAGAGTGTCCTTTATTGTCTGCATTGATGACTAACCTGTTTTGGGGGTCTGTTTTCAGTACAGTTTTTGTTCTCAAGAGAGTCAATGTGAAGGTAAAATCTCCTGATCCTCCAGGTGTCAGATATAGGATTTGGTTCCTTCCCACAATTCTTTCCCTTTTGTCCATTCATGAAACTGTCTTTACCAGCTTTACATTAGTCCTCTATTCATGTGGCACCTTTGTATTCATCCTGGACCTGAGCTCTGGTTTGGGCAGGGAATCTAGAGTCAGAGCCAACCTGGGCCCACTGGCTAGGTGAACTTAATTATTATTATTATTATTTTTTTAATTTATTTATTTATTTTTTTTTTACTTTTCAGGGATTCATGTTTCCGTGTTGTGAAATGAGATTGACAGCTAGAAGTGGTAACATTTAATGACATCAGGAGCCATTGATGACCATGTACTGCACTATTGTTTTTGAGATTTTTATCCCTGCCCTCTTCACTGGCAATAAGAACTCCATAAGCAGAAGCCATGCTTAAACTCATGTTGCAGGACAAGGATGCTCAGCTGTGTCAAGTTAACTTGATTAAGGTCACACAGCTAGCAAATGGCAGCTTCATTGTAGCTGTGAGAACAGAGGGGAAGAAATGCACAAATGAGCATGGTAAAGTGTTGGCTCATAATGATCCGGTCATAGAGCAGTAAAAGGAGGTACAGGTGCAATGGAAGGCCTGGATCTAACCAGGGTATAGGCAAGGGCTGAGGAGGTGAGAGCAGAGTCCCGAGTACAGGGTAGAAGCAGGCTTCACTCCTACCATAAGGAGATAGCTCAGAGAGTAACACCACAGGAGGCCTGGGCCTGCCTTGCAGGGATGGGGCCAAGTGGGTGGTTCCCAAATTTGACATGTAGAAATGCAGAATATGAGGATTGGGCTTGGCAGAAAGCCCCAAGCTCCTTTCTGTTGTATGTGCATGTACATAGGCACATACATAGAGAGATGCCCAGAGAGTTGATAACCTGTGTAAAATTCAAGAAGTGTTCATAATGGAGGAACAATTGAAAAGACAGTATTATCACTTGAAATATATTTTAGTATGATTGGACTGCTCTAAGGGAGTTCTAGAAACTACATACTTTACAAGCAAAAACAAATTTTATTTGTGGAATTCTGAAAGCTCAGATTTCTAAGATCAACTTTCCAACAGATTTATTGACTATGGAGATCCTGCTTTTTCATAGAAAGCTGTAATATGATGGTTTGTGTCCCCTTGAGTATCTTGGTTGAACTCCTCTCCATTAAGGTGATGATATTAGAAGGTGAGTTTTTGGAGAGGTGTTGAGTTTCTGAGGCTGAAGACTTCATCAGTGGAATTAATGCTCTAATGAACAGGTGCTACATGCTAGCTGGCTTCTTCCACCACATTATGACACAGCCAGAAGCTTCTACCCATTAGAAATGTCCTCACCAAGCATTGAGTAGCCTTGTGCCTTGATCTTATACAATGTGAAAAATGAGTGTCTGTGGCTTTTAAACCACCCAGTCTACCATAAATTATTATAGCAGCTTGATGAGAGTAAGGAAGTGCACCATGTGTGTTTTCACAGGATAAATTGAGAAGTTTCTTTGCAGCTCTCTTTTAATAAAGGACAATAATCCCATTCCATAGCTCTACCCACATGACTGAATAACCTTCAAGACCCAACCTTTTTCTGCCGAGGCTTATGATAAACTACCACAATATTAAAATACATATTCACACAGTGTCTAGGACTGGTCATTTTGCCCCAAGTGTGTATAGCCAAGCTTCTGAAATCTGGACCTGGAAGTAACTGTCAAGTCCTCTCTGTGTTCTTGGCATTAAACTTTCAAAGAATTCTTCAGTGTATATTAATAGTCATATCTGTGTATTCACCAGGCTGCTCACTCAAGATAAGAAGTGGCCCCTGCCATTGTAAACTCCAGTCTAATGGAGAAAGCATAAAATCCATGTTGTCCCTTGCTGCACTGACACAAAACATTGCATATGAATCCTGTGATCCTTTATTGCCAATTACTGATCAGTAAATATTTCATCACAACAAGCCTGTGGTAAAAAAATTAGGTAAAATGTTGTTCACATTGGAGAAAAAGATCCTGGAAATCATGCAAGCTTAAGAAATTAATTAGGGGCTGGGGATCTGGCTCGAGTGGCATCACACTCACCTGGCAAGCACAGGACGTTGGGTTCTATACTCAGCACCACATAAAAATAAAATAAAGATGTTGTGTCCATGAAAACTATATATATGTGTGTGTATGTATATATATATATATATATATATATTCTCTCTCTCTCTCTCTCTCTCTCTCTCTCTCTCTCTCTCTCTCTCTCTCTCTCTTAAAAAAAAACAAAAAGAAATTAGTCACCGAATAATATGGTTCATCTTTGGGTTGTCAGACTATTACCTGTTGGGCTTGATTTTTCTTCTTTGATTTAATTCTATGTTTGGAACATGGTTGTTGTTTATGTGGCTCAAATATAAACCCATGTTAAAGACTCACCTGTATTCCATCCGCACTAATCTTTTCCCATTGCCCTTCATGAACATCTGTTTTAATTGTTTCTAGTATATATTCTTACTGTTTCTTGTTCTGGTAGGAGTCAATAACAATAATAAGTTATTAGGTAAATTTCTTTCTTACCCAAAAGGGAGTGCTACTGTATATCCTGTCTACCCCTTATTTTTTACTCAATGAAACAACCTGGAAAACACTGCACATATGCAAAAATCTTACCTTTCCATGGTGTAGGTAGACCAAAGTTGGAACTAAACAAATGATGAACATTTGGGCTATTTCTGAACTTTATGTATTAACAATATTTCCGTATTGAATAGCTCTGGGAAGATATTTTATATTCTTGCAAATGTACATTCAATGTTCAGTCCTGCAAGAAATATTGCTTTATCAATGGCTACTTTTTTATAATTTCAAATAATAAAGCCCAATTCTTTGGAAGGTTAGAACATTTTTTTCTTTCTCCCAGCAAGTATACAAGTTCATGCTTTCTGTAGATGCCCCAGTAGACAGAGGCCACATTTTGGATATTCTGTGCACTATTACAGAATGCTGATAATTCCTTCTTTTTCTGAGGGAACGATTTTCTCTTTCTGTTATTTTTTTTCCTTTTTTTATATATGATTGATACCATGTCATGGTTACAGAAGAAAACACTAGTGTCCTACCCTTAATAAATCTATGGCTTGGTGAGAGTCCAATGCTGAAACCAATAATTTCTTCCAAGTACAATGATCACCAAGGACACAATGCATTTTGGTAGTTTGTGTCTCCCAAAAAATTGATCTCTGTAATCTAAGTCCTTATACCTAAGGGCTGAAAGTTTTAAATATTGTTTATTTATTTTAGTGTTCACGTTTTAATAGTGATAACATCATTTTTTTTTTAGTTAGTGGTTTATCTATTTATTGAATTTTAGAGAGACCTGAGGACATGAACCATATAAAAAAGAATTCCTGGAACATCCCAAATATTTTAAATAAATGCCTTAGAAAATAATGCATCAGTATAATTATTCAGAATACAGTAATAAATATAAGATCATATCAGGTCACATTGATGATGGCAGTAGAAGAAAATGAGAAACAAGTATTCAAGAACATGCAGAATACCCACAAAGAACAAGGAACCACAGGCTCTGATGTGAGAATATATGGTTGAACTTTGCCAAGCAGGAGCTTCTGGGGCTGAGGGTGATGTCATAGAGAACACTCAGCAGGCAGATGGTAAAAATGGATAAGCCCCCCCGAAACCTGTGAAAGTAGATTATTAATTTATATTTGATGTCATCTCCAAAATTCTGAGACAAAAAACATTTGTAACTGTAAACCCCATAATTATCAGCATCCCTAGATATATTAGGGCCAAGATACCAATGGTAAAGTTCTTGGGTTAGATCTTGTGCTAGAAAAGGCATGTGAAGTTGCAGAAGAAAATTATGGTGTTAGCTGAGATCTCAAGATGAACTTCAGAGGAAAATGTTTCTTATACTAATAAAATAATACAGTTTGTTGATATTTATTTTCATATTCCATATTAATAGTACATATCTTAGGAGAAAATTGAGCAGAAGACTTTATTTCAAATAGTGTCATCTTTATCAATCTCAGCCTATCCTATTACCAGGGATATATGTGGATTCACCCAACACACATTTTTCCCACTTCAGTTATCAATTCCCTCTAATATTCTCCAGGTGCCATTCCAATATTATTACCAAATCATGTCTGGATTATGTAATAGTAGCTGTGCTCCCACTGTACATAGCCTTTCTTATAGATTCAGACTTACCATATATTCTAAAAATATTTCTTGATATTATCTTCTCTTGAGGTTTTCTGAGGTAGTGTGTTACATTGATTTCATCTTTCTCTTCTTGAATAAGCAGTAGGAATATATTGAAAACTCTACAATTTTCAATGAACTGAAATGGAATGATTGCACAAAAGTAAAGAATTGCAACCTTCTCAAAAAATGAATCTCAATGTAGTAGGTGTGCACATAGATGTATTTTTTAGATCTATCTTTGACCATTTATTAACAGACATAATGCCTTTAATATGTCATCTAAGATGACACTGAGAAGCATGTCCTCTAAGATGATTTTTTAATTTGTATTTATGATCTTTTATCGAGTTGATGTGTTACCTTGGTGCTAAATCTGATCATCTTGTATTACATAAAATGAGTCTTATTACATATATTCTAGAGCTATTGTGTATGAAAGAAAAACAAGGATCAAATATGGATGTGTTTCTGAAATTAAAAGTACTCAGTAGAAATGCTGGCAATTATCTTTTAATTATGTAGTTCATCATCTATGTGATTTAATAGATTTAAAACTTTTCTTTTCATAACGGCTACATATGTTGTTGATTCAAATTATTTTCATGATGTTAAAATATTCTAGCAATATGTATAGAAAGCTCTTTGACAGTATTTTAGGCCTGTCTTTGAATCCCAGTGTAGCTATCCACCTTGCATATATGTTATTATCATGACCAGAAAAACTATCTTAAGTGACCAAAGTCCAGCTATTGAATATCATTAGGAATATATTATTATTATTTTCTCCTTAGTCATCTGGAATAAAAGTGGTAATTAAAGTCAAAATTCAGATAGACTCAAAGTCATTCCATTGTAAGGTTTTTAATTAAAGGACAAGAATTTGACCCAAGCCTAAAAGATAAACTTCCATAAGAGTCCCAATATTCATTTGCTTGAAGTAAGCAATGCATTTCTCCAGTAAAGAAACCATGTATAAAATTGATACAAAAAATTTAATGTTAATCTGATGGAATATTTTTTATACAAGGCATGTTGTATTTTAAGTCAAGTGCCTGAAATAGTATGTATGTGTTTTAGCTTGTTTCCAGCCACATATTAAAAAATACCAGTCATCAGGGCTAAGATTGTAGTTCAGTGGTAGAGTGCTTGCCTAGCACATGTGAGGAACTGTGTTCAATCCTAAACACCACATAAAAATAAAATAATAAAATAAAGTGTGAAAAAATTTTGGAAAAAAAATAACAGTCATGAGAAATCCATGTGAATAAGGCTAAATTGTTCCATGACTCTTTAGACCTTGCAGATCTAAAAGACATGACAGTAAGGGAAACCAAAACAATGAAACATTCATGAACATAGGATACCATTTAAAATCTGAGGTAATGTAGATATTTGGTTAAAACATCAAAGAATTTATTTCTATTTATTTTAATTTTTACCTGGAATCTACTCTTTGTACTTGGATATGAGACCCATTATTATAATTAAACATGTGTAGATAGTGTGTAATTATCAGATCAGGGTAATTTTCATCTCATTAAAATTGTTATTCTATGTTTGAAACCTTCTAAGTTCTGGCTGTTTTGATTTATTTAAGTAGTTATTATACAATGTAATCACCTTATTGTGCTCTGAAACCTAAGAGTTACTTTGTGGTCTTAAATTGTTTTTTGCACTCCTTACACACAATCAGTCTCTTTCTCATTCTTATCATAAATCTGGGAAGCGTTTCTGTTCTCACGTTCTGTGTGATCAACTTTTCAGCTTCAACACATAAATGCTACATGCAGTGTTTGTGGGAAAATAAATGCCACTACTAGGAAAAATAAAATATTATCCTCAATTAATAATTAGGGAAATTGGCATAATTCTCTGCATACACTCATTCAGTGTTTTGAACTAGTCTACAATAATAAATATGGAAAAAGAATAAAATATATAAATCAAATGTCCATATGTGTTTAACATTTTATGGATCATATTTGGTCACTGGGAATAAGTGTTGTGACAACTATTTTTATAAAAATGACATATTCTAATTCTTATAACTTTATTCATAATAAGTGAATATATTATAAGTATGTTTTTATATTGTAAGCTTAAATAGATTCATATTACCATGGAATGAATAACTTTAAAAATTGTATTAGAGTTGGCTCAGTGGTGCAGGCCTGTCATCCCAGTGGATGTGGAGGCTGAGGCAAGAGTATTGGTAGTTCAATGCCAGCCTCATTAACTTGGTGATGTCCTGAGAAACAATTTACCCTGCCTAAAAATAAAAAAAAAAATTAAAAAAATAACAATAAAGAAAGAAAAGAACTTTGTAATGTTTTGAACAACTAATAATAAATAAATTTAAAAAATAAATAAATAAAATAAACAATTTACAAGAAAAAAAAAAAAGAAAGAAAAGGGGAGCCAGACACAGTGGCACACACCTGTAATCTGAGTGGCTCAGGAGACTGAGGTGGAAGGATCATGAGTTCTTAGTCAGCCTCAATAATTGTGATGAAATAAGCAAATTAGTGAGACTCTGTCTCTAATAAAATACAAAATGGGTTTGGTGATGTTGCTCAATGGTGGAGTATCCAAGAGTTTAATCCCAAAATGGCCAAATCAAATAAATAAATAAAAGGTGCTGGGGATGATGCTGGGCCTGTAGTTCAGTGGTAGCACAATTTTATGGGATGTGTGAGGCACTGTGTTTGATTCTCAGAACCACATATAAATAAACAAAATAAAGATCTATCAACAAAGAAAAAATATTTTAAAAAATGGGGATGTATCTCAGTGGGTAACCACCCAAATGCACTCACTCTCTACCCCTTCTTCACC